>NC_064627.1:280393137-280696167 GCF_023864275.1 Schistocerca cancellata
TGCTTTTAGGTACACTGTAATACTGACTTGCACTTTGTTGTATTCTTACTCCACTTTGTATGTCCTTCAGGCAAGCTTCTAAGGTCTCAGTATTATAATCAGTGTACTTTCTTGAACCAGGCTTTCTCATATAGGTTCTCATCATCTACAATCAGTAGCTGGAACAAAACAACCAAAATAATATTGCACAACAGTAATGTACACAACAATGTTAGTAAAAATATTTTTGTTGTAATCTGGAAGTAAAAAACGTATTTGTTAATTGATGGGGCTACTTTAGTCCAAATTAGGCCTGGTACAAAGTAGCACCAAAAACCTAGTTTTTAGGTGAAGTTTACAAAAAGTTCAACATGTACTGTTTAAAAAAGAATGAGGAAAAACAATTATCAACAGTGATAACAGATTAGAAAAGATGATATTTTGACACTTAACATTATTTTTATCTTGTTACTGAATTCGTCCTAGATGAAAGGTATGGAGGTAAACAAATTACACATTGAAACAAAGGTTTAGAAAAACTCCAGTATTGCCAATGGTAAAAATTTTTAATTACCCAAAGTAATAAAATATCCTCAAGTAGGGCATAAAATAAATTTCTACATCTACATCTACATCTACATGATTACTCTGCAATTCACATTTAAGTGCTTGGCAGAGGGTTCATCGAACCACAATCATACTATCTCTCTACCATTCCACTCCCGAACAGCGCGCGGGAAAAAGGAACACCTAAACCTTTCTGTTCGAGCTCTGATTTCTCTTATTTTATTTTGATGATCATTCCTACCTATGTAGGTTGGGCTCAACAAAATATTTTCGCATTCGGAAGGGAAAGTTGGTGACTGAAATTTCGTAAATAGATCTCGCTGCGACGAAAAACGTCTTTGCTTTAATGACTAACATCCCAACTCGCGTATCATATTTGCAACACTCTCTCCGCTATTACGTGATAATACAAAACGAGCTGCCCTTTTCTGCACCCTTTCGATGTCCTCCGTCAATCACACCTGGTAAGGATACCACACCGCGCAGCAATATTCTAACAGAGGACGAACGAGTGTAGTGTAAGCTGTCTTTTTAGTGGACTTGTTGCATCTTCTAAGTGTCCTGCCAATGAAACGCAACCTTTGGCTCGCCTTCCCCACAATATTATCTATATGGTCTTTCCAACTGAAGTTGTTCGTAATTTTAACACCCAGGTACTTAGTTGAATTGACAGCCTTGAGAATTGTACTATTTATTGAGTAATCGAATTCCAACGGATTTCTTTTGGAACTCATGTGGATCACCTCACACTTTTCGTTATTTAGCGCCAACTGCCACCTGCTACACCATACAGCAATCTTTTCTAAATCGCTTTGCAACTGATACTGGTCTTCGGATGACCTTACTGGACGGTAAATTACAGCATCATCTGCGAACAACCTAAGAGAACTGCTCAGATTGTCCAGATTGTCACCCAGGTCATTTATATAGATCAGGAACAGCAGAGGTCCAAGGACGCTTCCCTGGGGAACACCTGATATCACTTCAGTTTTACTCGATGATTTCCCATCTATTACTACGAACTGTGACCTCCCTGACAGGAAATCACGAATCCAGTCGCACAACTGAAACGATACCACGTAGGCCTGCAGCTTGATTAGAAGTTGCTTGTGAGGAACGGTGTCAAAAGCTTTCCGGAAATCTAGAAATACGGAATCAACTTGAGATCCCCTGTCGATAGTGGCCATTACTTCGTGCGAATAAAGAGCTAGCTGCGTTGCACAAGAACGATGTTTTCTGAAACCATGCTGATTACGTATCAATAGATCGTTCCCTTCGAGATGATTCATAATGTTTGAATACAGTATATGCTCCAAAACCCTACTGCAAACCGACGTCAATGATGTAGGTCTGTAGTTCGATTGATTACTCCTACTATCATTCTTAAACACTGGTGCGACCTGCGCAATTTTCCAATCTGTAGGTACAGATCTATCGGTGAGCGAGCGGTTGTATATGATTGCGAAGTAGGGAACTACTGTATCAGCGTAATCTGGAAGGAACCTAATTGGTATACAATCTGGACCTGAAGACTTGCCCGTATCAAGTGATTTGAGTTGCTTCTCAACCCCTAAGGTATCTACTTCTAAGAAACTCATGCTAGCAGTTGTTCGTGTTTGAAATTCTGGAATATTCCACTCGTCTTCCCTGGTGAAGGAATTTCGGAAAACTGCGTTCAATAACTCCGCTTTAGCGGCACAGTCGTCGGTTACAGTACCATCTGCACTGCGCAGCAAAGGTATTGACTGCGTCTTGCCGCTTGTGTACTTTACATACGACCAGAATTTCTTCGGATTTTCTACCAAATTTCGAAACAATGTTTCGTTGTGGAACCTATTAAAGGCGTCTCGCATTGTAGTCCGTGCCAAATTTCGCGCGTCTGTAAATTTTAGCCAATCTTCGGGATTTCGCGTTCTTCTGAACTTTGCGTGCTTTTTCCGTTGCCTCTGCAACAGCGTTCGGACCTGTTTTGTATACCATGGGGGATCAGTTCCATCTCTTACCAGTTTATGAGGTATGAATCTCTCCATTGCTGTTGCTACTATATCTTTGAATTTGAGCCACATCTCGTCTACATTCGCATGGTCAGTTCGGAAGGAATGGAGATTGTCTCTTAGGAAGGCTTCTAGTGACACTTTATCCGCTTTTTTAAATAAAATTATTTTGCGTTTGTTTCTGGTGGATTTGGAAGAAACGGTATTGAGCCTAGCTACAACGACCTTGTGATCACGAATCCCTGTATCAGTCATGATGCTCTCAATTAGCTCTGGATTGTTTGTGGCTAAGAGGTCAAGTGTGTTTTCGCAACCATTTACAATTCGCGTGGGTTCGTGGACTAACTGCTCGAAATAATTTTCGGAGAAGGCATTTAGGACAATCTCGGAAGATGTTTTCTGCCTACCACCGGTTTTGACAAAGTATTTTTGCCAACATATCGAGGGAAGTTTGAAGTCCCCACCAATTATAACCATATGAGTGGGGTATTTATTTGTTACGAGACTCAAATTTTCTCTGAGCTGTTCAGCAACTATATCATCGGAGTCTGGGGGTCGGTAGAAGGAGCCAATTATTAACTTAGTTCGCCTGTTAAGTATACCCTCCACCCATACCAATTCGCTTGGAGTATCTACTTCGACTTCACTACAAGGTAAACCACTACTGACAGACACAAACACTCCACCACCAATTCTGCCTAATCTATCTTTCCTGAACACCGTCTGAGACTTCGTAAAAATTTCTGCAGAATTTATTTCAGGCTTTAGCCAGCTTTCTGTACCTATAACGATTTCAGCTTCTGTGCTTTCTATTAGCGCTTCAAGCTCAGGGACTTTCCCTACACAACTACAACAATTTACAACTACAATTCCGACTGTTCCTTGATCCAAGCACGTCCTGTATTTGCCATGCACCCTTTGAGATTGCAGCCCACCCCGTACTTTCCCGAGGCCTTCTAACCTAAAAAAACCGCCCAGTCCACGCCACACAGCCTCCGCTACCCGTGCAGCCGCCAGTTGAGTGTAGTGAACTCCTGACATATTCAGCGAAAGACGAAACCCCACCACCCTATGGCGCAAGTCAAGGAATCTGCAGCCAACACAGTCGCAAAACCGTCTGAGCCTCTGATTCAGACACTCCACCCGGCTCTGCACCAAAGGTCCACAGTCAGTTCTGTCAACAATGCTGCAGATGGTTAGCTCTGCCTTCATCTCGTGAGCAAGACCAGCAGCCTTCACCAAATCAGATAGCCGCTGTAATCCAGAGAGAATTTCCTCAGAGCCAAAGTGACACACGTCATTAGTGCCGACATGTGCCACCACCTAGAGCTGGCTGCACCCTGTGCTCTTCATGGCATCCGGAAGGACCCTATCCACATCAGGAATGACTCCACCCGGAATGCTCATGGAGTGCACACTGGCCGCCATATCCCTAAGGGGCCCCATTATGCGCCTAACATTGGAGCTCCCAACTACCAATAAGCCCACCCTCTGCGATTGCCCAGACCTTGAAGGCTGAGAATCATCCTCTGAAACAGTGCAGGCAGCTGCATCTGGCTCAGCCGGAGACAGTACCTGAAACCTGTTTGTCAGACGCACCGGGAAGGCTTTCTGATCAGCCTCCGGGGACGTCTTTTGCTGCCTGCCATTCCTTGGAACGACCTCCCAATCAACCACAGGCGAGGGCTCAGCCCCACTGCGGGCAGCAACCGGGGCAACCACAGCGGCAGACCGATCTGGGGACAGACGGGACGAGGTTGACATCCCCGTGATATCCAAGTCCGGCTCCCCAGAGTGGTGCCCATTGGCAACAGCCTCAAGCTGCGCGACCGAAGTCAGCGCCGCCTGCAGCTGTGAGCGAAGGGATGCCAACTCAACCTTCATCCGAACACAGCAATCACAGTCCCTGTCCATTATAATTGATGTTGAAACACAGTTACTGAAACACAAGTGCCTAGATAATGCAAGGGAAACACACAAAGAATGTATGAACTAACCTGCACAAATGCCTAACGACTGCGCTACAATTCGCCTGAATTTACGATTACACTAACTAAAACTCGAAATTACACCTCCTATACGAAACTCACACGCAATTCAAGTAAGAATCTACGAAGTAAACACAGAAAAGAAGCTATATACGTATCTTTCTGCGCTGTAGATGTGCACCAACTGGGAGCTCAGGTGGCAGGGAGCACACTGGCTGTGAACAACCGACACTGGCTGTTAAAAACAAAAACAGAAGACAGACGACTACGCGAATTTACACTATTCAGGTACTAAAGCGCGATGCTACAACTCTCAAATACTGTAATACGCCCGAAATTTATGAATTAAACAATGCAAGTACCCAAAAACACGCAAAGAAATTAAGAACTAAACTGTGTAACAAATAAGTGAACTAGGAGTATATGACTTGCTGCTGGCAGCTGCGTATCCAATATATCTTGTTTTGTTTCTTGAGCACAAAAATTTTTTTTGGTATTGGACTGAAGTAACCCCGCAAGGACCAAAGTTTATTTATTTATTTATTATTTATTTGTCCCATAGATCAAATCAGTACAATGGCTTGTACAACTGATATCGGATAAGTCAATACAAATATACAGTTTACAGGAGACTAAAACAGTAAACAAGAAAACAGAAGAATGATTATTTTGCCTTACCTACAAACTAAGTTACTTAAAGTTACAGCTTTACAGAGAATTGTTACATGATGTGACAAAATTGACTTAATAACATTCGTCTTTGATACATTATCATGCACTACAACAATTTTGATTCCAAATATTGCTGGATGGTATAAAAACAGTCTTTTATTAAAAGAGATTTCACCATCTGTTTGAATTTATTTATTTCTTGGATTTCTTGTATAAAAGTTGGAAGATGGTTATATAATTTTATTCCCATGCACTTGACACCATCACTGTACAGTTTTGTTGAGTGGGGAAGTACTCTTAGAGAGGTTTTTGATCTTGTGGTAATCCATATTTTTGCTAATTTTGTTGATACTTTTTTTGGTAAAGAATAATAATTCTAGTATGTATTGGCATGGGAGGGGCAAAATATTTAGTTTCTTAAATAATGGTTTACAAGTGTCTCTTTGTTTTTTGAACATAATTACTTGACTATCTTCTTTTGCAGTTTGAATATCTTAATTGATGCAGAATTTTGGCCCCAGAAGATGATTCCGTAGTTAAGTACAGAGTGAAAGAGTGCACGGTACATTGTGGTTAGATCTTTATTGATCTAATCATGAAGCATACTTTACTAAGTTTTGTGCTGGTAACGTCAATGTGCCTTTTCCATGTGAGCGTATCAGTAATAGTGATCCCCAAAATTTTTATTTCATTCTCAAGTTTAACATTATTTTTTTCCAATGATATAGTTGGTAGTAATGGATTCCTGTTTTGGGCAGTGTGGAAGGTTATTCCAATTGTCTTTCTTGCATTAAGAAGCAGCCTGTTACTTTGAAGCCATCGACTTATTTGATCTGTGGTCCTATCTATATTAGATTGGAGAACTTTTTTGGGCGCAGATATGAGTACAGAGGTGTCATTAGCAAACAAAAGGGTTTTTGTGTCTGGTAGGCTGTGAGGAAGGTCATTTATGTAAAGTAAGAACAGCAAGGGGCCCAGGACGGAGCCTTGGGGAATGCCTTGCTTTATGGTATGTATGGAGGAATGTACAGTGCTAGCTGTACCTGAGAGCTTAGTTTCATTTAATTCGACATTCTGCTGTCGATCTACCAAATAGCTTTTAAACCAGTCATAGGCATTTCCCCTTATTCCATAGGAATGCATCTTTTGCAAAAGTATACTATGATTAACCATGTCGAAGGCTTTTGTTAGATCTAGGAAGATACCTATGGTTGGGAGTTTTTTGTCCACAAGCTCCAGTGCATAATCTAGAAATTCTTGTATTGCATCAGTTGTAGCTTTCTTACTTTGGAAGCCGAACTGAGCAGGTGACAGGATATTTTCTTTCTCTAGAAAGGACATGATTCTGGTGGCCATTATATATTCAAATACTTTACTAAAAGTTGAAAGCAGTGCAACGGGTCGATAATTACTGGGATCCTCTTTGCTTCCTTTTTTGTGGACAGGTATAATTTTTGCAATTTTGAGCATACCAGCAATGCACCATTAGGAATGAGAAGTTTATTATATGGGCTGCAGGTTTACTAATAAAGTTACTGCAGTTATGAAGGAGGAAGCATGGAATTTGATCTTGCCCAGCAGATGATTTTTTTTTAAATTTTGCTATGTAGTGTCTTTTCTAGTTCAATTTCAGATGTAGGCCTTAAAAATAGAGTAGCCATGGTTCAACGGTATTTTTGACATCCTATCTCAAAGGCTCATGAGGGGGGGGGGGGGAGGGGGAGGCGCTATCAAGTTTTTGTGCTGATTCTGAAATATCGTAGGTCTGGGGCTGGCTGTCGTTTGTACCTTCACAGCGTATATGCTTACAATACAGTTTTGATGGCTCATTTACTTCTGTTGCCCTGAGCAACGATGTACATCTTCCCATTTTTCATAAAATTTTAGTTTTAGTTTCTTGTTACAGCTCTCTTATTTTATTTCCTCTCCTGTGTATCCTTCACTTAGAATGCCACCTAAGGTGTTTTTATTTCTGTGGGTTGATTTTAAGTGATCGATATATGGCAAGATGCCAAGTCTTTACTCATTCCCTGTAATAATAGGTATATTCTTTTCTGAATTTCCTGGTCGCTTCTTATTTTTTCTTGATGTTATGGTCCTGTTATGCAGCACCATGTATTTGACAGCTGACTTCTTTTCCGATTACAGTGGGGTGAGGGCTGTAAGAGAGCATCTACATTTAAACAACTCACTGCAGAATCACAAAGAACATTTTCCATAATTATTCTATTTTAAGATAAGTTCCCAAATCTCAACAACTGATTATTAACAAAGCTTTCCCAACGACATGTTTATACATGATATTTCAATGCATGACCAGAACCTTAGGTTCGTACTTAACTGGAGCTAGGATAGCATGGAGTCGATATAACAACATTCATTTTTCTTTAGTGCATAACCATTGTTGTCAAGCCGCTTTATTCTTTGGAGTCCACAGCACCTCCCTAGCATGACTGCAAAGTGCAAGTAACTCCTCACTGGCCAGTCCAAATTACACATACATCATTGCTTTCTACACTGTGCCTGCATTTTTCTTTCTCATATCTACACTTAAACTCCAACAAACCCGGGCAAAGTAGATGCTCTTTACACTACTACTAATTAGAGTCATGTTTTTTTCACACACACACATTTTTCATCAGTCTAGTAAAAGGAAAGTGATATGTGTTGCAGTGCTTTATAGCAACATGTACCAATACACTACGTCATGGTTTTTTACATTGTTATTTTTGGAATTAACATACTGTCCACACCTTGTTTTCATTTATTACTCACATCTATTCTGCTACAGTGTGAAGCCACTCTTCTTCGTCTGATCTGTTAAAGATGTCACTGAAAGTCTCTGGGACATCTTTGATGTACATTTCTGCATTCACAGCTGAGACAAAACAGTCTTCCACCCATGCTGGATGTTTTCTTTCTCTTACACTTTGTGGATTTCAAGAGATTTCATACCTTCAGGTTCATTATCAGTTTATATGGAGCAATTTATGTAGTCACTAACATTTTTCAGTGATAACCTCATCATTTGTGTTTTCTCTGCAAGAGAATCAACCTTTATTATTGAAATCAAAGTGATTTTCATCAAATTTGATGTTTCTTCCAAGAATGACGATTGTCTCTTTCAGACACAATAACTGATAATCATTAACACATCAAATCCACAATCAAGTCCAGAGTTAAAGGCAGGGTCATCAATCAAGAACAACATTTAGAACGGGAGGCACATTTATTACTGGCACCAGTGCACCTGGATGGAGAGTGCAGCTATTTATGCAAACAATGAATTTTTCAGAATCTGTATCAGCGCAGTTGATGCTGCTACAATGCACATAATTGACCAACGAACTTCTACACAAGCTAACTTGCAAGCTGTTCACCATCATGAGTGACACTATTACTGTTGCTCCCACCTGAGCCTGTCAGCACATGGTTGACGTCTCCCCAGCACATCCCCAGCCAGCTGAGCCTGTCAGGTCCCTCCCAATGCTCCATCAGCCCATTGGTCATCCAACCAAGCCTGTCAGTTTTCTGCCAACATCAAACCGACCCACTGCTTTCCAGCTGAGCCTGTCGGCATCCTGCTGATGTTCCACCACCCTTTCATTTATCAATGCTGGCTCCTTTGCAATCGGCCCTGTCACTGCACTAGTGTTGGGTTTGTCCCTGAAGAAATGTCTTCTCCTCCACCAACATTGTTAATAGGCTCCAATGAGTCTCCAGCCGTTGCTGCCACCACACTCTTCACTGTAGCTATCCCTGCTGCTTTAGATCCCTTCACAGTTGTCCCTGTCAATGCACTGATGACATGTCCTCTGTTGCCCTTGATGCTGCTGGCAGGTTCCAGCAAGATACTGTTACACTACCGGCCCTGCCAATGCTGGATCTCTGGATGCCACCATCACATTTTCTGTGTCACTCTCTTCTTCTGGTTGAAGCATTGCTCACATTGCCTGTTCCTCTTTCCTTCATCAGGCATGTACTGGGGATGCAAATCCCTAGGCCACAACTAATTCCACCACCATCCTACCAGCCCACTTTCCTTACTCAGTGACAACCCTACACATCTATTGTTTTTCAGGTCCCCAGTTGTGCTGGCCTTTCCTGTCAATTTCATCAGTGTCACAGTAGACACCTCTCCAGCCCATCTGCATTGTTGCAGCTTGGGTAGCCATTATTGATTGAGCATTGCCTCTCATCAGCCATTGCCCATTGCCACCAAGTCTGGCACCCTGGTCCCAGGGCACCTGCTCCTGATAGCAGCCGTATTGCCTCCAATCTGGCTTTGTCACTTCTTGTTAAGGGGAAGGGGGTACTGTAGATGCCTCGGATCTAGTGCATAACAACAGGTATGTGTTCCGGGTGGCCACCACTCCAGGGCTCTGGTGACACCACCAAAGAAAATACAGGAAAACAGCCTGACAATAACATAGAACACAACATTGTTGTTAACTGCATCTCCCACAGCCACCACGGTAACATGTGGCACCAGCTTTGCTGCTAGTGGTATGAGAGTCGGAGTATCATTGCGGCAATATTCACCGTTCAGAACCTGTTCGCATTGGGAATCTCTCCAGGCCAAGTGCTCATCACATTCAGTAGCCTCTCAATTGCAGTCATTCATTCTGAACTGCATCAAAGTCAGCACTCTGTATCTAGTCCAAGTTCTCCACACTAGTCGCTGATGCCTTCACTTCAAGCAACATCTGAGTCTTCACTCCAGATCTTGTCCGAGTTCTCCATATTAGGCTGAAGCCAGCCTGCTCACACAGACCATCAGTGCACAGCTCATCATTGCTTCCTGATTATGTCTGCAGTGTCTGCAGCTCATCTGATGGAGCCATCATCCTGCATTGTTTGCAGCAGCCACTTAACCTCTGACCAGCTATGAGCTACTGCCTCATCAAGACTTCTCTCCTGGACCTTCCTGAAGCCTTACTGCTCTCCCCTAATACAGCCACACTAATACTGCCCTAGTAAGAGCTTGTCCAGTGCAAATTCAGTGACTACAAATGGATTGGCATCAAGAAGTTGCAGTTCAATGCAAATGACTATTTTGTTGTATTCAGTTATGAGAGTAAATAAAGTTCATTTGTTCTTGCTACCTGGGGCATGTTAATTTGTGTGGGTCTTGTGATTTTCTTCAGTCACCAGTATTTGAAGCAGAAATGCCTTGTCCTGTGCTTCTTCTCCACAAGGACAACAGAGAGGACCAAAGACACTCTGAAGGTTCAATGATGTTATCTTCTCTACTTCTTCATAATTGTTCAAATGGCTCCAAGCTCTATGGGACCTAACATCTGAGGTCATCAGTTCCCTAGAACTTAGAACTACTTAAACCTAACTAACTTAGGGACATCACACACATCCATGCCCGAGGCAGGATTTGAACCTGCGACCATAGTGGTCGCGCGGTTCCAGACTGTTGCGCCTGGAAACGTTCTGCCACACTGGCCGGCCCTCTCTATTTCTTCCCAGATTATCCATCATTCAAATGGCAAACTCTATGAGAACATTGGCTAATTGGTGAATGATCACCAATGTTAATATAGTGTTTTACCATTGGTCACTTGGTCTACCCTTTTTTCACAGCAGATTTGAAAGAATTCAAAAAGTTATGCAGAAAGGCTATGCCAGCATTGTTCCTCGATCAGGTCTGATCCTATGGCAGTTTCATAGTAGCTTCCTTCCCTGCACTATCTCTAGTGTTAGCGAAGCATGATTCTTCATTTCGACACTAAACTGCCCTTCCTGTACTGGCTCAGCTGCTCCGATGCACATATCTTTTGGGATCAGTTGTGGCTGCTCATGACCATCGTGATCCACTGTTCTCCATGACGACCTACAATGCTTATGATTGCCACTGACATACCGATTTCTTTTGTGAGCTTGGTTAGCTTTTTGCAATCAGTGAAACCATCACAGTTTGACTGAACATATCAACTGATTACTAGAACTCATTTCATTGATGATGGCAGGATAACAATGTCTTCAACAGCTGACAGTCAGACAGAGCAATCTTGCAGGAAAAGCTTTATCAATCTGATGCTCTGAGTTCCACAGTTCGGGACTGCATGTGATGCCTGCAAGAACTCCCACCCAAGAATAACATTATGAGAACATTCTGTTAAAATGGAAAATTCAGATGGCTTCATTCTGTCATGGATAATTATTCTTATAATGTGTAATCCTGTTGGCCAGCCATATTTCCCGTGTGTGATTTTCAGCACAATCATTTAAATGTCACAGAACATAGTCTTCTTTAGTTGATGATGATTAGCATATGATATTACAGAAAAAGAAGCCCCGGAGTCAACTTATACCCTGACAGGTTGGTCATCAATGGTGACATCAGTGAAATTTCCTGACATCTTGGTGACTGTTGTCACGTGCGTCTCGCGGGCCCCGAGGAATCGCTTCATGACGTCATCAGAAAGGCTGAAAGCATGACAGCGCTGCCTGGTGACTATACCTGTAAACAACTCTGTTGACGTAAGTGACGTCACACGTTGGCTACAGTGTTTATAAAGACTTGCCTTCAGCTGTTGTTTTGGAATGTCAAATCAATCCAGATTGTTTGAATGAAGCTTCCGTTAGCAGAATAAAATGTAGAAAGAAGGTTTAAATGTGAATAATCTGGATTATGGTGACATGCTAAATCCGCAGCGTAGTCAAAGTTACATATTAGAGTCGTGCGTGATTGATTGAAGCCAACTGATTACAAATTATTGGTCGAAAGGCAGAGTGATTTATAGCATAACACATATTACGCATTGCGGACAATGTGTCTAAATGTTTTTAACGCATTAACTGCAGCTTACTAATGTAGGCTAACTACCACTGAGACGTTTGCAGCACAAATTTGTCTTTGAACCCATACTAGCAGTAGCAAATGCGGAAAAACGAATCAAATATGGTAAAGGATGCGTAGTGGAACGCCCATTGCATTTTTCCAGTTTGTGTACGATATCTGTACGCAATATGCATCAAAACACGTCGGATGCTTGTTCCTTTTCTAATACATGTTTTTTGGGGATGACCTAGTAGTTTTATTTTTTTTATTATGAGAAATGCGTTAAATGTGGGAAAGTGCATTTAAATATGTCGCAAACAAATATTAGGCAAAGAGACACGTCTGTCTGTTACCACAACCTTTATTTCTCATTCGCTGTGTTCCACAACTGTCAACGAAATTATCGCTTTTCAACCTAATGTAGACCTCAGACTATGCTACAAATAAAGTTATTACTCCAGTCAAGGTTTCTAGGGAAAAGGGGGCGAAATCCAGTATAGTGCTCTTGCCCTGTGTGTGTTACCGATATGCTTAAATTTTGATCGTTGTTTTTCTGTAAACAAACAGCTATATGTCAATCACATCTTCCTGTGTGTAGTTTCTCAAAAAATCCAGTTTATGTGATCTTAACATAAAAAGAGCTCAATGAGGGAATATTAATAGATCGAAGTAATTCGAAAGTAAAGTTCTATGTACTGACTTGGCAGAAAATCCTAAGAAATTTTGGTCTTATGTCAAAGCGGTAGGTGGATCAAAACAAAATGTCCAGACACTCTGTGACCAAAATGGTACTGAAACAGAGGATGACAGACTAAAGGCCGAAATACTAAATGTCTTTTTCCAAAGTTGTTTCACAGAGGAAGATTGCACTGTAGTTCCTTCTCTAGATTGTCGCACAGATGACAAAATGGTAGATATCGAAATAGACGACAGAGGAATAGAGAGACAATTAAAATCGCTCAAAAGAGGAAAGGCCTCTGGACCTGATGGGATACCAGTTCAATTTTACACAGAGTACGCGAAGGAACTTGCCCCCCTTCTTGCAGCGGTGTACCGTAGGTCTCTAGAAGAGCGTAGCGTTCCGAAGGATTGGAAAAGGGCACAGGTCATCCCCGTTTTCAAGAAGGGACGTCGAACAGATGTGCAGAACTATAGACCTATATCTCTAACGTCGATCAGTTGTAGAATTTTGGAACACGTATTGTGTTCGAGTATAATGACTTTTCTGGAGACTAGAAATCTACTCTGTAGGAATCAGCATGGGTTTCGAAAAAGACGGTCATGTGAAACCCAGCTCGCGCTATTCGTCCAAGAGACTCAGAGGGCCATAGACACGGGTTCACAGGTAGATGCCGTGTTTCTTGACTTCCGCAAGGCGTTCGATACAGTTCCCCACAGTCGTTTATTGAACAAAGTAAGAGCATATGGACTATCAGACCAATTGTGTGATTGGATTGAGGAGTTCCTAGATAACAGGACGCAGCATGTTATTCTCAATGGAGAGAAGTCTTCCGAAGTAAGAGTAATTTCAGGGGTGCCGCAGGGGAGTGTCATAGGACCGTTGCTATTCACAATACACATAAATGACCTGGTGGATGACATCGGAAGTTCACTGAGGCTTTTTGCAGATGATGCTGTGGTGTATCGAGAGGTTGTAACAATGGAAAATTGTACTGAAATGCAGGAGGATCTGCAGCGAATTGACGCATGGTGCAGGGAATGGCAACTGAATCTCAATGTAGACAAGTGTAATGTGCTGCGAATACACAGAAAGATAGATCCTTTATCATTTAGCTACAAAATAGCAGGTCAGCAACTGGAAGCAGTTAATACCATAAATTATCTGGGAGTACGCATTAGGAGTGATTTAAAATGGAATGATCATATAATGTTGATTGTCGGTAAAGCAGATGCCAGACTGAGATTCATTGGAAGAATCCTAAGGAAATGCAATCCGAAAACAAAGGAAGTAGGTTACAGTACGCTTGTTCGCCCACTGCTTGAATACTGCTCAGCAGTGTGGGATCCGTACCAGATAGGGTTGATACAAGACATAGAGAAGATCCAACGGAGAGCAGCGCGCTTCGTTACAGGATCATTTAGTAATCGCGAAAGCGTTACGGAGATGATAGATAAACTCCAGTGGAAGACTCTGCAGGAGAGACGCTCAGTAGCTCGGTACGGGCTTTTGTCAAAGTTTCGAGAACATACCTTCACCGAAGAGTCAAGCAGTATATTGCTCCCTCCTACGTATATCTCGCGAAGAGACCATGGGGATAAAATCAGAGAGATTAGAGCCCACACAGAGGCATACCGACAATCCTTCTTTCCACGAACAATACGAGACTGGAATAGAAGGGAGAACCAATAGAGGTACTGAAGGTACCCTCCGCCACACACCGTCAGGTGGCTTGCGGAGTATGGATGTAGATGTAGATGTAGAAGCAATACTGACATCTCCAAATTGTACGGCTGCTATATATGGAAGTCACTGATTGTCAGAGTGTGTCAGTGGTACAAAACATTTGAAGTAAATCACGAAGCTTTAGGTTAGTTCAACTATTACTTCTTAATGTAGTAGGCAGTCACAATTTTC
This sequence comes from Schistocerca cancellata, assembly GCF_023864275.1. Classification (NCBI taxonomy): domain Eukaryota; kingdom Metazoa; phylum Arthropoda; class Insecta; order Orthoptera; family Acrididae; genus Schistocerca; species Schistocerca cancellata. The sequence goes on from NC_064627.1 coordinate 280,407,727, forward strand.
TTCCGTATTTTTATGTATATACATACTACACAAACAACCAAATGGTACCGTTCCACTCACAAATAGAGAGAGGGAAGAAAGGCTGTCTATCATCCGAGCCCTGATTTCTCATGCCTTCTAAATTTTCTCAACAGTGTTATACAAAATAATACTCGCACATAGTTTGAAACTACTGGTAACCTATCTAGCATCCAGCCTCTGAGTTGCTTCAATGTGTTGCTTAAATCTGACCTGGATCTCAAACTTTGGAGCAGTACTCATGAAGTGATCTTCCCCTCATTTCCAGTCACAAAACGTATTCATCTTCCCAGAGGAAGGAACTAACGACCCTGAAAGCTAGAAATGGTATTTTTATTCAAGTACTGTTTATCTCTCATACTTCATACAGCTTTTTCTAAAATACTGGAATGTGTAATTTACCAACAGCTATCTGTCTATTTTGAAAAATTAGGAATAATTAGTGAATCTCAGTATGGTTTTAGGAAAAAGTTGTCTACTGTGGATGCTATAGACTTTGTAGTCAAATACTTACATCAAGTGTTTGAGGATAAGGGCTATGCTCAACTCACATTTTATGATCCAAGCAAAGCTTTTGACTGTGTAAAGCATAAGCCACTCCTAGAAAAACTGGAATTCTATGGCATTAGACATAACAGCCTTAAATTAATAAAATCATATCTTCAGAATCGTAAGCAAGTTGTTTGTGTAGGGAGAGAAATGTCGAGTATAGAGCAAGTCAAGGTAGGTGTTCCGCAGGGATCTGTGCTGGGCCCCTTTTTGTTCCTGATAATGATAAATGATCTGCCGTCGTTTATCAAGTCCACCACTGTGTTGTATGCAGATGACACAACATTTCTTCATGCTAGTGAGGATTTCAATAGCCTTAAAACTTGTGCAGAAAAGACAATTGACCAAGCATCCTATTGGTTCAAGGCAAATGGATTCCTCCTGAATGAAAACAAAACACAGCAGATGGTCTTTAGTCTTAGAGACAAGCTTCTGTCAGATGATCCAAGTTATGTCAAATTTTTGGGGGTATACATTGATGATAAATTATCTTGGGGTCAACATGTACAATATATTAGTGGTAAATTGTCAACAGTTATTTACCTGTTAAGGCGACTTATGGATTGTGTTCCTGAAAAATATGTTAGAACTTCCTTCTTTTCCTTCTTTCAAAGTATAATAACATATGGAATTATTTTGCGGGGGAACTCTAGCTGTGTACATGACATATTAATACTGCAAAAAAAAGCTATTAGGATAATTACTGGTTCTGCATATAAGGCACACTGCAAACCATTGTTCTGTGAACAGAAAATCATGACTGTTATAAACTTGTACATATACTATGTTCTAATTTATACGAAGAAGAAATTACCAGAAACAAAAACCAGAGAAAATGTACACAGCCACAATACAAGAAGGAATAGGTGCCTCTATATTCCCTACCACAGATTGTCAAAGTCGCTCAACAGCTACGAAATCATGGGGTACAAATTATTTAATAATCTTCCTCAATCTGTTCAAGAATTACCTGAACAATTATTCAAACAAACAATTCATGACTGGCTAGTCCTCCACCCATTCTATGACATAAGAGAATTTATTAACTGTAATATAATACTATAATGTTAACAAGAAACCTGTTGTTTCTTTCAAACTATTAATTGTATTTTAGTATGTATATGACGTTGTCTATTGCTGTAATGGCCGAATGACAATAAAATTATTATTATTATATTATTATTATTAAAAAAAAAGCATTTCAGAATTTTGCAATGAGTACTGGCAGCCCTACATATAATGGTAACATTAAAACCCTGTTAATTTGAACCTTAGTGTTAACTATCATATGCATCCTTGAGTCAGAACATATAGAAGGAGAGGCTAATAAAATAATTTTTGTATTTTATTAATATCTTAGGATTTTCAGTTTTCTGCCTGATGTCTAGCAGCAACCTCTTAAAGACTTTCAATCAGAATGTGAAATTCCATTCTGAATCGTAGGCAGGGATGTATAGTCTACATGGACATTTCTTCTGGTAAATCTTCCTTCCAGTATTTTGCAAGTTCATTTCACTGAACAGAGTAAAATTACCCCTATTATGAACAACAAATACTATTAGGGAGTAAATATGTTGACATGTAAGTGAAAGACTCCAAAGGCCCTGAAGAGACTTCTGTAAGAAGTTGCACTATCGATTTTACACAATAATTTTACTCACATGGATCAAAAGATCTGTTAACTTGCCATATCAGATTTGAATAATATCGCAAGCTTTTCATAACAGCCTCCATCACCGTCACCAGTAATGGTACTGCTATGTAATGGTATGGTGTACTGTAGCAGCACATTAAAAGTGTTTCAATTGAATTGATTCTGCATTATTTCTTTTCCCCATGTCCTTGACATTAATGCTACCAAGTTACGTTCTTGTACAGTAATTAGTTTCCATGTTAAATATAGAAAGTTTAACTGTAACCAAGCAGTAGTTTTCTTTGATGACAATATCAGTTCCAGTTCATGACTGAATTTAAAAATGGGGGTGGGGTGAAAATCCGTTACTGCTGCTATCTTGTGCTGACAATGAGATGACTTTAATAGAAATACTGAGTTATTTCATTTGTAATACAGTTTCATAGTTTTTGTAGTTGCTCATGATCTTTACACTTGCATGCAATGGGTGTAGCATCAGCATACAGAACTATCCTTGAATTTGAGGAGCAGTATTTTGTCATTTACACAAATCAACAAAAGAAAGTATCCCAGTACAAAGCCCTGGGTACCCTGTATTACCTATCAGTAAAGTTAGATCTGTGTGTGCCACTCACCATCCTTATGAGTGAAAACTGATGTGTTAGATAAGGTTTTATTAAACTGTGAACAATTATCAGCATAATTACCAGCAGTTTTCCATTAGTATTTACTATCTCTCTCTACAAGCAACTGATAGAGATTAGCTTAAACAAATCTGTAATTTCAGATGAAGGTCTATCTATATCTAAAATTATGTTTCCTTTCCCATCTATAGCTTATCGCAGAAAGTTGAGTAACACCTTCAGCACGTAGGAATTACATGTTTGAGCACCAATTATTGCCACTTTTTGCAACATCACCATAAGGTTTGATATCCCTACTGAAAGATGAGCAGAAATTCTTTGTTAATGGGTGCATAATAAGATTCTTTTTTGGTATACCAGTGCTCAGTAATAACTGGAACATCTGGTTTATTAAAACATGCTATTGTGTCCAAATCATTGTGCTTATTTCCTAGGCTCGTAAAGTTTTGGAGGATGATCTTGGTTTGCAGGTTGCATTGTATCCACATATTTATTTTTATTTTTTTTTGTTACCATAAATATCCCCATTAAGCAAATCAGATGTGCCTGTCAAGCTGGGAAGAGGAAACAAAAAGGCCACACATGTACAAAATAATAATAAAAGTAAAGATTCCAAAAGAGTTCGTGATAGCAAAATGTAAAACTTAATTGTTTTTGGATATATTACCTCTTATATCCTTCATTCAAAAACTTAAGAAGGCTGTTAGTTTAGTGTCTTCAAGGCATAATGCTGTTGAGCATTGCAACAATCAAGTCTTAGATAGTAGTGTAGTATGATACTACCTATGAAGAAATTGATGCACTGGATGTGAAGTGCACAGTTTAGTCTACCCAGCAGGTGTTCCAGAAGATGTCCCTGCACTGTTCTAAACCATCATGAATATACCTATCATTAGTGATATATTCATCACTGACAGAAAATTGAATAATCACATTTTTGTTTCAAGTTTCTGAAATGGCAGTTGATGAGATCATATCTGAAGAGACAGCTATCATCCCACACTTTCAGCATGAGGTAGGTCTAGCAATTACCTGAATTCTGAAATGTGGATCTTGTAAACCTAGAGTTCCTCTAGGAAAACAAGTAAGATGTGACACGTGTCCCAGATCAAAGATGAGAAAATAAAAGGTTGCTGTATTAGTTATAGCATACAAATATGTAGTGAATAATAAGTTTGAAATGACTGTGTTTGCCGGCCGGGTGGCCAAGCGGTTCTAGGCGCTACAGTCGGGAACCACGCGACCACTACAGTCGCAGGTTCGAATCCCGCCTTGGGCATGGATGTGTGTGATGTCCTTAGGTTTACGTAGTTCTAAGTTCTAGGGGACTGGTGACCTCAGAAGTTAAATCCCATAGTGCTCAGAGCCATTTGAACCAACCATTTTTTGACTGTGTTCAAAGCTATGTAGACTTGTTTAATTCCTGGTTTAAGTAATTCACATTATTTCATTGCTGTTTGCTGCTGTCATCCATTAATACCTGAATATCAACAACTACTTTGTTACTTTAAAACCTTCAACATGTTCACTGTGGCTGACACAAAGGTCAATTACAGCTACTAACACCGTGCTTTTAGGTGTCATCCGCAGTGAATGTGCAAAACAAGAACATTTTTGCAATTTAATTAAAAGTCCTAATTCAGCTTCCTTTTTCAGGTATGTTTATTTTTAAATATTAAAACTGATGTGAGTTTCATTACTAGACCACTAATTTTGAAATCTGGATGACATCATCCCAGCACTGCAACAAAATGTGCACCATACACAACAGGTTCAATGCAATCTCTCCTCTCCACAAATTTGCACCTCAGATGCTTTGTATGTCATATAATACTACAGTTAATTTTCCATATATCTGAGCAAAACCAGTTCTTGTGTGTCCAAGTTTATCTCATCTAGACATTGTACCTTTCCCTTAACTTTAGCGTGCTTTACAATAAAATGTGTATGAAAAGTTTTCCGTGTAAATTACCTATTCTACACCTACAGCTAATGCTTGTGTAACCCAGTGTGCCATTCAGGTGGGTTTACTTGTGTGTCAATATAATTGTCAGGTTCGGTATGAAAGGGTTTCTTGAAATATATCCCCACATAAATTTTTAGTATCTATTCTCAGTTGCAAAATATATTACGCACTGTCAGTGCCATTTCAATGCAAAAATTTTAAATCATGCTGGGGAATATACCAATAACACAGTTCCAGCACACCTCAGAAATTTGATTTTAGTTGCTTCAACCAATGAGAATTACAGACCAAGTCTTGCACTGCCCTATTTTGTGTATTAACCCGTTGGCTGGCATGAAGGTGCTGGTGGTCACAGCAGACTGCTCTGCTGGGGCCAGCAGTGATATGGTAACAACCAGGTATCAGCAATTTTACACTTTAATCTTACTGAGGAAAAATATTTACTTATATTTGATATTCCTTGCCATTTCCAGACTATTTTTGGGTCTGCAATATTTTTTATTTAAATGTCTTACAAAACCAAACGATTAAATCACTACAAAGTTATTCATGAATTCATTTTTAGATACATATTTAACTGTGTAAAGGATGATTCCTGAAACAGTAATTAGCATTCTAGCTGTTCTTTTTAGCCACGACTGTACAGATGCATATATTTCACACTCAAAGTTCCTAAATGCCTGCTTAACACACTGACTACCATGCTGCTCACAGCAGAGCAGGACACTTAATGCTGTATGCCTGACCTGGTGGAGAAACATCCATTACTAATCATGTCAGGGTCAAGAAATGCAGAAGTTAATCTCTCAAGGAGTACTGTAATCCAAAAATGTAAAATTATACCTAAAAAGGCCATTTCCAATTATGTCTACCAAGCAAATTATGCTTTCAGTCAGTGATTTCTTTTGCCATAAATGACAAGTGAACGCACATGCCTGAGGTAGGTAAATGTTCATACTTTGCCTCTGAGAAGCAGCAAAGCCATTAGAAATAGCTATGCACATAGTCCAATTTATGTTGAAATTATCACCTGGGTATTTTAATTAAATTTGGTCTACTATAAGCAACATGATAAAGGAATCAAAAGAAACACACACACACACACACACTGAATTAATTTCTTTATTAACAACGCTCGGATTTCCACATCACCATAGAGGTACCAAGCTTGATGCGTTACTCGTTTTTTTTTTACATGGCGAGTTTCCCCAGTAGGCCTATAAACCATGAAACAGACAAAAAGCTACTTCTCGCTGTCTTCTCTTCTTTGGATTTTCACTTCAGAAACTGAAACATCCATTACAAAAACAGATTACCACACTCACAAATCTGGATTCAGTCACTGCAATTTATACCTATTTTACTGTAAAAACATACTGACTATGATGAATGATGTGATTTTGAACGTTCAAAAGTTTTCAAATGTGCAGGTTACTGACGTTAGAATACAGTTACTACACAATTTTTGATCAGGAAAAAGTTACGATGATTGCAACTTAAATACCGAAGCCATTTGTTATGGGAATACGCCATTACCACAAATAATCAACATAGATGCATTGAAAGAAACTTTACTGGGTAACATAATGCATCAGAATACTATAGGCACTAAGAATGAAATTTCTGTAGATTTACCATACACTTTACTTTTCTTGAGCATTATAAGTTTACTAACGGAAGTTATTTACCGTCCATTATCTGGAATATAAACTATCCTTTCTCCTCTGCAAACATCTGCTTTTGCAGCAAGTATTATCAATTTTTTTCCGTGATTGAAAAGCTTTAACGCACACAAATAACAAAACCCGCCATTACACACACACACACACACACACACACACACACACAATGCATTAGCATGTCATGTTCAAAGAATATCCGCGTTTCGAAAACTACCAGCGATATTGGCTAGCGTGAGAGACGACGTCATGTCATGATGTGACGTCATGATTCCTCGGGGCCCGCGAGACGCTTCTGACTGTTGTCCAGATGGAGGATTTGCATCTGTGACATTGTGACGAAGCAGGCTGGGGTATTTTTACTTCCCCTCTTGTTTTTCCATCTGCCTCCTTAAATTAGTTTTTTCTCTTTTAACTAATTACCTTTAACATACGTGAGTATAATCTGCATTTTCATAAAAGAGAAAAGTTGGCCCACAGTTTTAAAGAATATGCACCAGATCTAATTTTTTGCTTGGTTCTGTGTATGTCATCAATTTTCTAATTTATTTTCACTATTCCTAGTTGATATCTTTTGTTATAGGGTTAAATCAGTAATTGTGGCTTAACTTAAATTCTATTGTTGACTTATAAACAGATATAAATTCTGTATCTGCTTCTGTAAGATGGCGGCTGGTGTTGATATGCATAGTGTTCATGCGGAAAAAAGTGAAAATTACACCGATAAAAACAGCGTGTGCACGAATTGTAGTGATTAAATCAGAAAGTTAAATGATCGTTTAAGTAGTCTGCAACTAACCATTAATACTCTGATGAGCGAACTAAAAAAACTTGCGTCCAGAAAGTGTGAACCTACATCAAACTTGCCTCACAGTAACTACGAAATTCCAGGCAAAGTGAAAAATAAAGTGCCTCATTCTCAACAAAGGTTATTGTATGACCCTAATACCGCGTTTACAAGCAGGTTCAGTGTGCAATAAACTGTGCAAGGTAAGAAAAATTGTGCATGTGATAAAACTAACTTCCGAGCTGAATATGAAACTACAAATACGCGGAGTGATACATCCAAAAGAATGCCTAACAACTCAACTACTGTTATGAAAGGAAATGAAACTGAAAGACCTGAACACTTGCGTGACCCAAATATCAAGTATTTGTCCAGCACTGATACTAAATTGTTTGGCCATAACGACGGTGGACCTTCTAAACAGGCAGAGAAACCTAAACGAAGAAAAGTAGTTTTGATGGCAGACAGTCATGGTCGTGGATTTGCTCGCCTTCTGAACGGTCAGTCCAGTTTACAAACAATCGCTTACATAAAGCCTGGTGCTTCTATGTCGGAAGTTTGCAATCATGTACGATTCACAGACGTTGCTGACTTATCCTCTGGAGACTTCGTTGTGCTAATTGGTGGGTCAAATGACGTATATAAAAACGAAACCCACAAAGCAAAACAAGAACTAAAAAGGTGCTTAGGACAGTTGACACACACAAATGTTTTAGTGCTGAACATTCCACATCGGCATGACTTACCGTCTTGGTCATGCGTAAATAAAGAAATAATCAAAGCCAACCAACAAATTTCATTACTTTGCAAACATTTCAGAAATGTAGAACTCGTAAATATTAATAATATTGGGCGCAGATTCCACACATTACATGGATTGCACGTTAACAACATGGGGAAAAAACTGCTCGTCGGAAAAATTGAAGAAATTATCACCAAGAGGCATCAAACACTCAAAAGCAAATTCATCCTGGATTGGCCCCCCAAATATTCGAAGGAAACAACGCCAGCAAGGCCTCACTCACCAACATCAACAACAAAAGAAGGAACTAGGTGCCTACAATATTCAGGCACAATGAATGCAGTAACAACTCTACCAATTGCAGACCCAGCTATAACACCAGCAGCAATATTATCAACAGCAGGTGCAGCAGCTGAACAACTACCAGGGGAGCCAGACGCAGAAGAAAATTCTGCTGCAGATGATAATAAAAGAATAGGTGCAGCCGGGAAAAGAAAAGCAGTACTTCCAGCACACCTGAATGATTTTTTATTGACAAGGTAAAGGTAAGTGATCAATTAAATATGCCAAAGTCTAACAATATGCCAAAGCCTAACAAACCGTTTAATTTCATGCTGATTCATCAAAATGTCCAATCATTGCTGAACAAATTAAGTGAAGTTGAAATTTTATGTACTGATGAGCTAAAAAACGTTTATGTAGTGTGTATAACTGAACACTGGCTGCCTAAAGATGCAATGTCAGTCATAAAACTTGCAGACTTCAGTCTTTCTTCATCATTTTCTAGAATTACATCCAGTCATGGAGGGTCATGTATATTTGTTAAAAGTGGCATTGATTATTGTAACATAAAACCCATTGAACTATTAGCTGAAGAGAAAGTTTTTGAAGTATCTGCAGTTGAACTCTCTGCATTAAAATCAATAATCATCTGTGTATATAGGAGCCCTGACGGGAACTTAAACGATTTCTATCACCAACTAGAAGCAGCTTTAAATACTATGAAAAACCTTAACAAAACAGTGATCATATGTGGAGATTTTAATATTGATTTTCAAGAACTCTCAAAAGACCAGCAAAGCTTTATGACCCTACTGGAAACATATAACATAAAAGCCACCATAGACTCTCCTACAAGAGTTACACCAACAACTAGCTCAACAATTGATCAGATATTAATAAACACAAACGTAAATCACAGTTTCTGTGCCGGAAATCTTAATACTGGCTTCAGTGATCACTATGCACAGTTTATTGCTTCGCACACCCCAAGTGAAACAACTGAGAAAGAGGAACTTGTAAAAGAAGCAAGGAAATTCACTAACAAACAAATAAACCTTTTTGTCCAGAGACTAAGTGAAGAAACTTGGTATGAAGTGTATACTTGTGAAAATACTAACAAAAAGTTTGAAAAATTCATGGAAATCTTCATGTCATACTTTGAAGCTGCATTTCCATTAAAAAAGCAAAAATGTCAACCTAACTTCAAAAAGAACAAATGAATTACAACAGGTATTAGAATATCATGTGCAGAGAAAAGAAGATTACACAATATAGCAAAGACACAGAACATGCCTCATGAATTTCATTTGTACGTGAAGAATTACAAGAGGATCCTCAAAAATGTTGTAAGGAAAATGACAAATACATTGAAAACTCAAAAAACAAATCTAAAGCTATAAGGGAAGTTATAAAAAATCAAACAACAAGTGAAACTAAACAATATAAAAATGTGAACTTATGTTATGAAGGACAAATGATTTCTTGCCCAACAGAAATTGCAGGGACCTTCAACAAATATTTTGCAAACATAAGTGAACAGTTGGTGAGTGGACTGGAAGAACACAACAAAATATCACCTCCAACATGCAATAGTGTGAGAAATGTGTCTACATCTTTGTTCCTTTCACCCACAAATTCTGAAGAAATTTTATCAGTTATAAAAACCTTGAAAACAGGGTACTTGATGGAATACCAGATGCAATTATTAAAAAATGCTGTCTTGCCTTAGCTGAACCCTTGATACATTTGTGCAACAGCTCACTGGCATCAGGAACCTTCCCTTCATGATTAAAAACAGCAAAGCTGAAACCACTGTTCAAAAAAGGAAATCCAGAATGTGTTTCAAATTATAGACCAATAGCCCTACTGCCTGTATTTTCTAAAATTTTAGAAAAAGTTTTTTATAAGAGATTGCCTGATTTCCTAAATAAAAATAAAATTCTCTCTCCTTCACAGCATGGCTTCAGGAAAGGCTATTCAACTGAAAGTGCAATATTTGAATTTCTTAATGAAATCTATACTAAATTGGATGCAAGTGAGTTTGTGACAGGCATATGTCTTGATTTATCTAAAGCTTTTGACATCATTGACCATAGTGCCCTACTGCAGAAGCTTGGCCAGTTAGGAATTAGAGGTATATCCAATGAGTGGCTCAAGACATACCTATGTGGTCGCAAACAGGTGGATGAAGTGCAATATACTGACCATAACAAAATCAGCTACTACTATTCAGGATATGAAAATGTGAAATATGGTGTTCCTCAAGGATCAGTATTAGGACCCATTCTGTTTCTCCTCTATGTCAATGATCTTATGTACAACAAGTATTGCCAAACTACCCTCCAATTTGCAGACGATACAAGCTTCCTTATTAGTGGTAAAACAGAAGAAAAACTAAAAGACTCCACTATCCAAACAATAAACAGCGTAGAACAGTGGTTCAGCTACAACAAGCTAATTATAAACAAAGAAAAGACAGTAGCTCTGAATTCCTATAATGTAAAAGGAAGACACCAGCCAAACATAGGAATAGAACTTAGGGACAGAGTTCTTGAAAGTGTTGACAGCACTAAATTTCTGGGACTCTGGCTCCAGAACAACACAAAATTGGAGGTACATATTGAATATTTGCAAAGAAAACTAAGCAAAACCTGTTACATGATACAGATCTTAAAAACTTGTTGCAGCAAAGCCAACCTGTTAAATGTATACTACTCCTATGTGCATTCTGTAATTAAATATGGCATAATCTTCTGGGGCAATACAACAACAAATATTAAACTTTTCAGGATGCAAAAGAGAATACTAAGAATTATTGAAGGGGTAAACAATACGAAATCGTGCAGACCCATATTCAAAATACTGTCACTTCTTCCTCTTCCTTGCATTTTTATCTATGAAACATCAGTTTTAAACATATTAAATCAATAGGTAAACTCTGTAGTTCTAAGGCTGAAGTAAAGGCATATTTAATTGATCATTGCTTTTACAGTCTGACAGAATATATAAAATCCAAACAACAAAAATAAAGATGCATTATTAATATTCTACTTTGTATGTTGCCTGTAATGTTTGTTGTATTTATGAATCTGTGCTAAATTACTTCAATATCTAGTCCTTAGTATTGCAATACAAACTGTATTTTAACTTGTAAATACCTAACCATGTCCAATATCTTTGTATATATTCTATACATATAGGATTTGAAGGACTAAATAAATAAAATAATAATTATAAACATTTAAAGGATCAACTAACAGTATTCTTAAAGGAGCTATTTGACTCTAATCGAAACCATGTTAGCAAAGCCAGCTCTTAATTAATTCCAAAGTAATTACCAGTTTTGTCAAAAGTATTGTTTGATTAACTACATCTGTTAATTTCATCATTTAAACAAATAACTCAGCCTAACTCTTGTAGTAGAAGAAACTGTTAAAAAGACAGAATTATATGATGCATTCAGTTAATTTAATGAGTTGTTTTAATTGTAATTTCTGTAACTAAAATCAAACAATATGTAGTTTCAGTGCCTATTATTGTGATGATACATAGTTTTGGTCACAAGACAGTTAGTCCATGGCCGAGTTTCAGGTGTATTGGTTAGATCAACAACAACGCACCCACTTAACTGTGAAATAAGTGTAATAGGTTGTGTGCAGTATGTTCAATAGTGCATTGACCATATAAATGTGTGTTATTGGGGGGGGGGGGGGGGGGAGGTTGTGAACAGTGAACGTAAATAACTGTGGAATGCAAATGTGTATCTATCGGCTACATTGTTTAAATTAGTCAGTGTTGAACTTCCACCCACCATTTTTTAGCCAGTATAGCAACACAGTACATTGACACTGGGACAATCAATGAGGAAATAAAGCAGACGAATATCGCAGTGTCCTCAGCTGCTGAGAATTTTTCCGGGTTGTATGGCCGTGGTCCATGGAACCCTTCAATCTCTGATGTTTCGTCCAAGGCTACATTGGACATCGTCGGAGGTGCTCCTGGTTGTGCTGAGTCTTGCCGACTGACGAGTCGGATGTCGAAGAGCAGCCTAAATACTGGTATTTAGGCTGCTCTTCGATGTCCGACACGTCAGTCGGCAAGATTCAGCACAACCAGGAGCACCTCCGAAGATGTTCAACATAGCATTGAACGAAATGTCAGTGACTAAAGAGTTCCATGGACCACAGCCATACAGCTGAAACATCTGGTTGTGAAAGCCTTCATTGTTTGACAATGTCCTCACTTCCATATATGGCTGCCTTGCTTAATTTTCCTGAAGTCAATGACTAGAAGAATGGCTTGTACCTCCATATGGTGATGGGGAATGGCTGTGGTGTATTGAGGAACAACCTCATCCAGGGTACAGCGATTGTTGATGCCAGGTGACATTGTATCCATTGAAAATTTGCTATTTTTTTCTAGAGTAACATATGACATGTCCAGAATGTCCACTGTAGAAACATAACAGAATGTTATCTTCTGTCCTCCAAATGTCTATTCTTCTGTAGGATTCTGTGCTTGGTGGAGGAGTTGGATGTGCCTATGTTCTTCAGGTTCTGGGTTGTCGTTTGACAGCCGCAGAGTAAGTCCAAGTTGGAGGAGACCTTACCTCATGGTGCATTTGACTAGATGCGGTGACTGGTGCCTAAAGATTGATATACCTTTTCTTTAAACTTCTTTGTTACTTCCTTGCATATGGGATTGACATTCATGGCTGCTATCTCTTGTGTACTCAATTTGATATTTCTGGCTGCCATACACTGCTGTCTCTCTTGTCTTATTATCTGGCACATGAGAGAGGTGAGCTCATTGCAGTGTTCCACAACAGTCATAGGGACTACATGTGGCAGTCAATCATACTTTTTTCATCTCAGTCTTTTCTGTAGATTTTCCCTGATTCATGGGTACCATTTGATGAAAGCCTGTGTCATTGTGACATCCCTTACAAGAAGAGCTTGGTATATGTCTTCTTTAACTCCTTTCATCTAGCATGAGATTTTGTCATGTGGCATAGAGCTGAAACATTGTGTCTATGACTGTGTCATTTACCTAAGACATTCAACCCTTTCTTCAGTTATTCTTCTCCTATGCTAAATTGTTGTCAATTGTCACCAAACCTTTTTTCAGTTCAATGTGGAATTTATCCCAGCTATTTAGCTTCTCTTCATTGTTCTCAAACCACTGCTGAGCTGTGTAAAAGACACATTTGCCAAACACTTCATGCCATCCCATCTGTTGTATTTGGCGACGTGGTTGAATCCTTTGAACCACCTCATCAGGTCTTGACCAGTATCTTCAGAAAACAATGAGGATGCCTGATGTGCAGCTGACTTACTGCTCTTTTGAAGTCCATCTCTTTCTTGAATATAGAGGTCTTAGGAACAATATACTGCTTGTATTCTGGCTCCAGTCCATGTGGTTGATGGTTTTTACATTCCCTGATTTTAGCCATGGTGATGTAGATGTTTTGAAGCACACAATGTCTCCACCAGACAATATCGTGTTGAAATCACAATCAAGTCCAAAGCTGAAGGCAGGGTCATCTGTAAGCACAACACTATGAACAATGAATATCCCAGAATATACATACATTACAATCATAAGATATTTCAAGAACTTTCCATAAATGATGACTACTCAATAACAAATATCTGTTGATGGTTGGGTTTGAACTGGCAATCTGCAGCATGCACAACCAAAGTCATTAAACACTACATGTCTCGCAGTTACATTCAACCACTGGGTCTAAGTTTACGATGTGGTGATCGACTCAAGAATCCAAACCACACCGTAAAAAAAAAAAAAAAAAAAAACTAATCAGATACAATATTGCAATACTCATGATAGATACAAGTAAACATAGTCAACAATAGCTTTGAATGACGAACAATCCAGTCGCTTTAGAACCAAGATCAGAGTATGAAAGCAGGCATGTATACATCTTGTTGCATTGTCTACACTAGTGAATGTCTTCTATACTATTTGCTAATTGACCATAGAAACTAACCTACGTATATAAAGACCTAGAAGATTCATTTACAAATGATAAAAAAATACATACCGATTTAACGTTACATAATGTATTGCACTTGAAAAAACATGCATTTCTGCTTAATGACACTGTCTTTAGCAGTCTTGGCTGACATATCACAAATAGCAGTCACAACACTGATTTAGTAGACAGATGCTCGAGAACATTACCCAGCACCTATGATCTCTTGCAAGTTGACTGGTCCAGCAGGGTACAGCCATACAGCAGAGTGGGGAGTGGATCCACCCACATCTTTCAGTTTCCTCCTCAGAGTTCTCATCACACACTCCAATGGATAGATAGCTTCCTGTCTAGCAACCACATCAAATCCTGAAACTTGTGTACTAAATATGCTGTTCAATACCTCCTTCACATCACACGAGATATGTTCTCCTTAGTGACTTTTCAAAGTCAATTATATGGGATTTATGTCAGGTTAAATTAAAAAGTGTTCACACATGAAGCATTAATAAACAGAGTTAAATGCAATAAAAATGGACTGTTGTTGTTGTGGTCTTCAGTCCAGAGACTGGTTTGATGCAGCTCTCCATTCTAATCTATCCTGTGCAAGCTCCTTCATCTCCCAGTACCTACTGCAACTTACATCCTTCTGAATCTGCTTAGTGTATTCATCTCTTGGTCTCCCTCTACGATTTTTACCCTCCACGCTGCCCTCCAATTCTAAATTTGTGATCCCTTGATGCCTCAGGACATGTCCTACCAACCGATCCCTTCTTCTAGACAAGTTGTGCCACAAACTTCTCTTCTCCCCAATCCTATTCAATACCTCCTCATTAGTTATGTGATCTACCCACCTAATCTTCAACATTCTTCTGTAGCACCACATTTTGAAAGCTTCTATTCTCTTCTTGTCCAAACTATTTATTGTCCATGTTTCACTTCCATACATGGCTACACTCCATACAAATACTTTCAGAAACGACTTCCTGACACTTAAATCTATACTCGATGTTAACAAATTTCTCTTCTTCAGAAACGCTTTCCTTGCCATTGCCAGTCTACATTTTATACCCTCTCTACTTCGACCATCGTCAGTTATTTTGCTCCCCAAATAGCAAAACTCCTTTACTACTTTAAGTGACTCATTTCCTAATCTAATACCCTCAGCATCACCCAAATTAAGTCGACTACATTCCATTATCCTCATTTTACTTTTGTTGATGTTCATCTTATATCATCCCTTCAAGACACTGTCCATTCCGTTCAATTATGTGGGATTTATGTCAGGTGAAATTAAAAAGTGTTCACACATGAAGCATTAATAAACAGAGTTAAATGCAATAAAAATGGACTAATAAGGTAATAAACACATATATGCTCAGCTACTATTCCTAATTTTTGTAGTACAAATTATGAACATTGTCCCATCTCAAAATTTTAAAAGGATCTACCCATTTAGTCTCATGGCAAATATGTATCAAATTCTAAAGCACATATCTATTACAGAATACGACTATATAGTGTATCGGAGATTTTAACTTGGTCAACAGATAAGCAGAACTTTTAATAATTGCATCATCTTACAGACTAAATTCATGATAAACAAAATACAGTTTTATAAATGTACAAATAGATTCAAATTCAGTCAATGGATAAGACAGAACTCTAGAAATTACATCATCTTACATACTGCATTCATAACAATGGAAAAAGAATAAACAAACAAAAATTAGATACTTATGGATCATTTCTGTATGCTTTCAGTTCAGTGATATTGTGTAATCCAAACAACTAATTACATTTTGGATACACAAGTCTGTATGCATTAGGTTGTAGGTTTTCAAGAATTTTGAATGGACGAATATAAATATCGAAAAATTTCTTTGTCTCAGATGTCAACACTTTAGATTTGTCTTTGGCTTTCACTAACACAAGATCTCCTATTTCAAACTTAGAAAATCTACCTTTGTCAGTTGGGTTTTTCATCATTTCCCTAACACACTCTTCCTTCTCTTGTTGCTGTGGCCATCCACTTCATACATCGTAGTATCTACTGCACCAGCATCTCACTTCACCTCCATCCAACACAGGATGCCTGCATCACAGGGTCTATATCCACAGGAAAACCTATGTTGTCTGTGTTATCAACACAAATATTTACTGGCAGCAACAACACAACACCAGGTCTCCACCAACGGCTACCAGGGACTGCTATCCATTCATGGATCCTGCAGAACAGCTTCATCAGAGGTCTCAGCAAGCCCAGAAACTACTTTGATACTCCAGGTATGTGATCCCAAATAGTTCTTGCAGATACTCCTGCCAAACGCGCTTTATAGGGCTGTGCACTGCCAGCAAGGGCAGTTCGACATACTGCTTGTAAGTATACAGAGCTGCCTGCCATCTCAGCAGCCACGGCCAGATGCCTCTTCTAGCTGGACGATCTCTTGCAGAGGGGCTTGATATAGTCGACAAACATCTTGACATTGTGAAGTCGTTTTATTGTGATCTCTTCCCATGAAGAGATGGGTCTTTTCTATTATTATTTGTTATTTTATATTTGTGGTGATCCACAGTTGGGATCGAGTCTGTTGTTCTTTCAGATACTGTATTATTGTTTTGATTTGATGAGTCCAATAAATTGTTTCCAGACTTGTGTTTTCTGCATTTCTATTCTGTTAGCGCAGATACTTCTATGGCGACGAGTTGGTTTAAGAGTTTCCCACGTTTGCTCGGGTGTTGTCGCTATAGCAGACGGTGTTCTAGGTATTGATGAACCCTCAGCGCAAGTCACAGCGCTGTTGGAAAGTATGCAACAAACAAACGAGCCCATTATTCAGTGTTTATAGGCGATGTCCTCCCTCTTCCCCTTTGGGATGCCTATACAGGGGTTCAAAAAATGGTTCAAATGGCTCTGAGCACTATGCGACTCAACTTCTGAGGTCATCAGTCGCCTAGAACTTAGAACTAATTAAACCTAACTAACCTAAGGACATCACACACATCCATGCCCGAGGCAGGATTCGATCCTGCGACCGTAGCGGTCACTCGGCTCCACACTGAAGCGCCTAGAACTGCACGGCCACTCTGGCCGGCCTATAGAGGGGTTCCACCCAACCTCCCCGCTTCTGGGGCTCTGTGTCACACCCCATGCGTTTCCCAAGTTCGACAAATCTGTTGAGCCTTAGGGCAACTACATGGCTCATTTGGAGCAACACTTTATTCCTCATGATGTTACTGGTGACATTCAGCATTGTGCAATTTTTCTCACCTATGTGTAAAATAATGTGCACATTTATTTCATAAAATTGGCTTCCACACGTACCAGATCTTCGCCAATACTAAGGTAAACAACAAATAATTGTAGATTGTGCAAACACAACCTCCAGAGAGTGATTACTGTCGTTGTGTGTGGAAAACTGACAGCATGAAGGAAATTTAAGGCAGTGGGTCCGTCTCATCCACCATGGAGGCGGAGGCGTCCAAAGCAGTGTGGTCCACAGCCATCAACCCCTTCTGCAACAGTTGCATCTCGATGCAGGACCTCATGCTGTCTCCTACAAGGCATTGACTTCTAGCCTATGGGATTATTTTGACTCTCAGGTCCATGCAGCAGTGGCACGTCACAAGTTGTTCTGTTGTCAGAAGCTTCCCATGCAGTCATACAGGGAATGGATTGCTACGCTGGCAAGGTCTCTCCTGTGACTGTCGTTTTTTCTGTAGCAACCCCCATTGCAAGCAAGCAGACTTATGGTTCGGCACTCATTCTTGATATGATTCTTGTCCATGTCCCAGATGATATCTTACAGACTGATCTTCTGAAGTTAAAAGATCCCTCTTCAGACGCCTGTTTAACCATTATCCACACTTATGAGCAGTTTTTTCGCTCCGCTTCCAAGCTGCCGTCAGTGGTGCAAGTCCTCGCCACCTGCCCCCTGCGACGCTGGTTCACATCACTGCAGCTGCCACTCCAGTGCTGGGAGCCTGTCCTGAGGCTGCACCCACCCTCCAGGACCAGGGTATCGGTCCCCACCTGCACCAACAGCAGCCACAGTGACAGCAGCAGCAGCAGCTAAAACGATTGCCCTCCCATAGTCAATACTTTGTCTCACACCAGAGGCAAGATTTCTGCTTCCAGGGGGTGACCTGTTCAGCCTGTGCAAAGCAGGGTCACAAAGCCAGGGTCTGTCAATTGTCATTGTTGATGGCTGTGGACCACACTGCTTTGGACGCCTCCACCTCCGTGGTGGATGAGACGGACCCACTGCCTTAAATTTCCTTCATGCTGTCAGTTTTTCACACACAACGACAGTGATCACTCTGCCTGTGTGGTTGGACAGCGCTTCTCTCCCTTTTCAAGTGGATATGGGGTCCTCCACCACCGTCATCAACGGGTATTTCCATTGTCAGTTGGCTATCACCTCTGCTTCGTCCGTTCCATGCTTCCCTGAAGAACTGCAGCAATGACGTCATCCAACTACAGGGGTGGTTCTTGTCTCGGGTCCAGTATCTTACTCACAATGTCATGGCCTGGGTTTTGGTCCTCGCTGTCCCCAAGGCCCCAACTGATTGGGAATGGATCTTTTTCTCTTACTGGGCCGCAAGGTACAAAACTCGGGCCCAGCCATCCAGTCGTTGTCAGCAGACAATCACTTGCAGTAGCTTCTGGATGAATTCCCAGATGTGTACTCTGCCACATCTCTGGGGGTCTCTGGGTTCGAAGCCCATGTTGAACTCCTCCCCTCAGTGATCACAAAGGTCCACAGGGCTCACTCACTACTGTTTGCCCTCCATGACAAAGTACAGCAAGAGCTTTGTCACCTAGAGGCTTAGGGCATCATGATCCCAGTCCACCATAGTCGTTGGGCTACACCCATCATGGTCCTTGAGAAGCCTAATGGATCTCTTCACGTTTGTGGGGATTTTAAGTCCACTGTCAAAACTCAGTCTGTTATTGACTCCCATCCCATACCCAAGGATGAGGACATCCTGTGCATGTTGGCTGGCGGCAAGGTGTTTGCCAAAATTACCTGTGGAATGCCTACCTCCAGTTGCCTTTGTACAAGTCATCAAAAATGATCTTCGTAATCAATATCCCATTTGGGCTTTTCCATTACAACTGCCTCCCATTTGGGGTCGCCATTGCTCTGGCCATTTTCCAGCACTATTTGGAAACATTGTTAAGAGACATTCTGGGGATGGCTAACTAACTAGATGACATCTTAGTCGCTGACATCTCCACCCCAGACGTGACCCAGAATCTCCGGTGCCTTTTGTATGTTCTTCAGGGTGCCAGCTTACGTTGCAACAGGGATAAATGTCTTTTTTTTTTTTTTTTTTTTTTTTTGCTTCTCAAGAGCCCTATCTCACCAATGTTTTGAGCACTAATGGCATTCGACTGATGCCCCAGTATATCGAGGCTATTCAGCATCTGCCAGCCCTGAAGGACATCTCCCATCTCAAGTCATTCCTAACAAGGGAACATCCCCATCGCACCCCCCTCAGATTTAGTTATAAGTTGGCACAGTGGATAGGCCTTGAAAAACTGAACACAGATCGATCGTGAAAACAGGAAGAAGTTGTGTGGAACTATGAAAAAATAAGCAAAATATACAAACTGGGTAGTCCATGCGTAACATATGCAATATTTAGGGCAATGTGAGGCGAGGAGCTCTGTGGTCCCGTGGTTAGTGTGAACAGCTACGGAACGAGAGGTCCTTGGTTCACATCTCCCTCGACCGAAAATTTTAACTTTTTATTTTCAGTTTATGTGAAAAACTCTTATGTTTTCATCACTTTTTTTGGAGTGATTATTACATCCACAAGAAAACCTAAATCGGGCAAGGTAGAAGAAACTTTTCACCCATTCGCCAAGTGTACTAGTTAGGTGGGTCGAGAACATATTCCTGTCATGTGACGCACAAGCTGTCACCAGTGTCGTATATAAAATATCAGACGTGTTTTCCTGTGGAGGAATCGGTTGACCTATGACCTTGCGATGAAATGTTTTCGGTTCCCATTGGAGAGGCACGTCCTTTCGTCAACTAATCACACGGTTTTGCGGTGCAGTCGCAAAACACAGACACTAAACTTATTACAGTGAACAGAGACGTCAATGAACGAACGGACAGATCATAACTTTGCGAAAATAAAGAAAGCAAAATTTTCAGTGGAGGGCAGATTTGAACCAAGGACCTCTCGTTCCGCAGCTGTTCACGCTAACCACAGGACCACGGCGCTCCTAGCCTCACATTCCCCTTAATATTGCCTATCTTACGCATGGACGACCCAGTTTGTATATTTTGCTTATTTTTTCATAGTTCCACACAACTTCTTCCTGTTTTCTCGATTGATCTGTGTTCAGTTTTTCAAGGCCTATCCATTGTGCCAACTTATAACTAAATCTGAGGGGGGTGCGATGGGGATGTTCCCTTGTAAGTGAACTCAATTACTACCGCCGTTTTATCCCACATGACACAACTCTCTGGAGGAACCACTTCACCGCCTCCCCTGTAAGAATGTTACCTGGGGCTGGCTGAAGGCTTGTGATCGGGCATTCTGCTGTGTGAAGTCTTCTCTCCTGACACAGGCGTGCCTTGTCCCTCATGTCACCACCAAGCCTCTCACTTCAGCTGCCGATGGATCAGACTATGTTGTGGAGGCCGTCTTGTCTCACATCATGGAGTCGAGCTCCTGGTGGCCTTCATCTCCAAAATGCTAACCCTGGCTCAGCGTAACTACAGCCAAATTGAAAAGGAGACCTTGGCCATCGTCTTTGGGATTAAAAAATTCCACGATTTCATATACGGCCATCACTTCACCTTATACACTGATCACAAGCGTCTGGTCTCATTGTTCAGTGCTATGTCTGCCATGCCCATGAGGACTGCTTGCCGCTGTCAGTGCTGGGCATTGTTCCTCACGGGATATTCCTACGACATCCGTTTTTGGGCCACCACTCTCCATGCCGATGTGGATCTTCTCTCTCGTCTCCCAGTGGGTACTGACCCTGAGTTCAATGCAGACCGGTTGCCTGTTTCCAGCTGGATGACCCCGCTGCTGAGGCAGTAGTTGATTTGACACTGGATGCCAAGCTAGTCGCACTGATGCACCACGTTCAGCATGGGTGGGCATCAGACTGTCATCAGCTAGAGGTCTGCACCTATTGGCACCAGCGGAATGATCTGTCTGTCAGAGATGGGGTCCCCTTCATCCTAAGTGATAATGATTGTTGGTGGGTTGTGCTGCTGCCCTCCCTCCACCAGCAGGCCTTGGAGCTCCTGCACATTGGTCGTTGGGGGATTGTCCTGACAAAACGGCTTGCCCACCAGCATGTCTACTGGAGGCAGTTGGATGCCGCCATCACCTGCATGGTGGCCTCATATCCCTCCTGTCAACAGCACCAGTTGGCACCCCCTCAACACCTGTTCCCATGGCCTCCTGCCCCTTCTCCTTGGTCCCATTTGCACTTGGATTTTGCGGCCCCTTCCTCAGTTCCTCCTGGATTATCCTTGTGGACGTGGTAGTAGGTTTCCTTATGTCTCCCGCATGTCGTCCATGACATCTGCCCCTACCATCCAAGCTCTTTCCCACATCTTCACCATTGAGGGCCTTTCAGAGACATTGGTGACCGACAACAGCCCTCAGTTTACATCTGCTGAATTTACCTCCTTCTGCACCACCCTGGGCATCCACTTGATTCATAATGCTTTCATTCATCCTGCATCTAACAGAGTAGCCTAATGGTTTGTCTGTAAATTCAAAGTCCAGATGTCGAAATTATGTCCCCAACGCTCCCTGGATGATGCCCTTACCATCTTCCTTTCCTCGTTCTGGTCAGGATGAGTCACCCCAGCTGAAAAATTTCATGGGCGTCCTCATTGGTCCCCCTTGTCTCTCATGTTTCCATCTTCTCCCTGCCCAGCTCCTCCACATTCAGCATGGCCCCATTCTTCTCTGCAGAATCCGGTCTGGGTGATGGTGTTACCCAGAATTGTCCCAGATAGGTCCCTGTGAGGGTCTCGTTGCTCATCGGCTGCGCTACGGCGACAGTCACCCTCGACAAAGTCACAGTGTGCCAGAAGCACATCAACCAGCTTCACCCCCAGTGTGGTCCACAGCCAGCTCCTCTGCCATGTCCATGGCTGTCAGCCCTTGGGGATGATGGTGTTCCTCTCCTTGCCTGACCACCGCCTCTGCCATCGCCACTGGTTACACCCCAGGCGGCCCCTCTGGCAGAGATCCCTATGACCACGGAGGTGGGTCCTGCACCTGTAACCACCGCCTGTCTCCTGTCGCCAACAGTCTTGCGGCCTGACATCAAGATGAGCCTTCCATTCACCGCTGGGGGTGGGGAGGTCTGCTGTGGCCGCCCACTTCATACATCGTAGTGCCTACTGCATTATTGGCATCCCACTTCATGTCCAGCCAACGTGGGATGCCTGCCTAACAGGATGTATATTCACAGGAAAACCTACGTCATCTGTGATGTCAACAAAAATATTTACCAGTAGACACAACACAACAAAACACCAGGCCTCCACCAACAGCCACCAGGGACTGCTACCCATTTGCAGAGCCTGCAGAACAGCTTCACCAGAGGTCACAGCTAGTCCAGGAACTACTTTTATACTCCAGGCAGGTGATCGCAAATAGTTCTGCCAGATAAATCAGCCAAATGGGCTTTATAGGGCGGCACACTGCCAGCAAAGGGCAGTTCGACGCACCACCTGGTAGTATACAGAGCTGCCACCCCGGCAGCCACTGCCAGATGCCTCTTCTAGCTGGCCGATCTCTTGCAGAGGGACTTGGTATAGTTGACAAACATCTTGACATTGTAGAATTGTTTATTGTGATCTCTCCCCATGAAGAGACTGATCTTTCCTATTATTATTTATTA
Organism: Schistocerca cancellata; assembly: GCF_023864275.1. Classification (NCBI taxonomy): domain Eukaryota; kingdom Metazoa; phylum Arthropoda; class Insecta; order Orthoptera; family Acrididae; genus Schistocerca; species Schistocerca cancellata. The sequence goes on from NC_064627.1 coordinate 280,430,918, forward strand.
TTTTATATTTATCATGATCCGCAGATGGGATAGAGTCTGTTGCTCTTTTGGAGGTTGTATTGTTTCACTTTGGTGAGCCCAATAAATTGTATTCAGACTTGTGTTTTCTACATTTCTGGTCTGCTAGTGCAGATACTTCACTTGTGGTGACAGAATTTTACATTGTGGAGTAAACATGATCTCAAATGGTGACAAACCTGTTGAAGAATGTTGTAAGCTGTTCATAATATCCTCAAAATCAATGACATAATGTATTGAACTTGTATGATTCTTATTTCAGTATGTTCTAAACAATCTTCCAATCTCTCTGGTATATCTTTCTGCAGGGTTACTTGAAGGATGGTACACCTAGGTTAGAATATGCCTTATTTTTGTGTGTTAGAATATGCCTTATTTTTGTGTGAGCAACAAAATCTTTCCATAATTGTGATGTAAGCTGAGAACCATTATCAGATAAAATGTTTTAGGAATACCCACCTGATGAAAATATGTGCTTTCAAACTTTGAGATGACTTACTAGTAGCTTTCTTAAGAGGAAATAGCTTTATGAACTTCGAAAACACATCAGCCACCACAAAAACGTAACAAAATCCATTCTTAGACTTAGATAAAGGTCCATAAACACCCACAGACACAATATCAAGGTTACTATTTGGCAGTATGTTTTGCATTTGGCCTCTACTTGTATGGTTACTTACCTTCACTCTTTGACATCTGTCACAGCTGGCAATCTCCTTCTTGACTCTCCTACCTATGTTATAAAAATAGATATTTTCCTGAATCTTTTGTGAGTATTTGGTTGATCCACAATGACCAAAACTCGCATGTGTATAAGTAATTAAAGTATCAATACACTGTTCCGGCCACCATAATTTCCATTCCACTGAGTCAGTCTTACATCTCTTGAATAAAACACCCTTGTGTACCTTATAATACTGTTCCGTCTTTTCTCCTCCTTTCTTACCCAACATTCTCTTAACCAGTTTCCAAGTTTGATCATAGTTTTGATACTTAGAGATGTCTTTGCAAATTTTCAAGATCTCTTTTTCCTCTTTCATACCTTTTAAGTTCATATTTTAAAACTCTTTCCCTTCTTCTCCAAAGCTGTTAGATGATTCACTTTCTAAAGGTAGCCTAGTCAAAACAACAGCAATTACATTATTTATGCATTTAATGTTTCTGATTTCGTAATTGAACTGCTGTAAAAACACGGCCTAATGAGTAATTCTGTTATTGTATAGCTTAAAGACCTAAAGATAACATAATGCTTTGTGATCAGTATAGGTAATAACTTTGTGATCTAGTAAATAATTTTTAAATTTGTCGAATGCGCAATGTACAGCCAAACGTTCTTTCTCAGTTACAGTGTATGTCTTTTCATGTTTCTGCGATAATCTACTAGCAAATGCAAGAGATCTATGTTCAATAACACCATTAATTTCAGCCTCCGGAAATAAATGAGCACCGAATCCAACATCACTACTGTCTGTCATAATACAAAAAGGAAGAGACAAATCTGGCCTGAACAATGTCTGACTTTGACACATTTGCAATTTGATCTCATCAAAAGCATCATGACAGTCCTGATCCAATCCCAAACGGTATTCTTCTTCAAACGTTCACACAAGCATGGAGCACTGAAAGCTTGACTGCTACAAAATTTTCTATAAAATCCAGTTAACCCCAAAAATGATTTAAGCTGTTTCTCTTTATCAGGTGCAATTCCTTTTTCAGATATAACATGTCCTAAAAATTTAACTTCTTCCACACCAAATTTACACTTACCTATTTTCAAAGTCATACCTCCTGATTCTAATTTTGAAAACAAATCTCTTAACAGATTCAAATGTTGTTCCCAGGTCTTTTCAGTGACCAGGATGTCATTGACATACACAATTAATTTTGAACTCACTTCACATCCTAAGACAGAATCCAGAGCTCTCATGAATTCAGCTACAGATACATTTAGTCTAAAAGGCACAACACAATATTGAAAACACTTACCTCCATAAAAAAAATGCTGTATACTTTCTGGAATTAATTTCAAGTGGGATCTGGTGAAATCCAGAGGTCATGTCCAAACTACTCATGTATTTTACGTAATCAAATTTGTGTAACAGCTCGTCCATGTTCTCAGATTGGTCATTCTCTCTGATAAGAAATTTATTACGATGTCTAGAGTCTAAAACAATTCTCACTCCACCATTCCTCTTATTTACCTCAACTAAAGGTTTATTGTAAGCACTGCTACTTCTCTCAGTTACACCCCATGCTTCCATTTTCTCGATCTCTTTCCCTACATCTTTCCTTTTTGAAAATGGTATATTATATGGCTTGGGAAAGAAAGGTTGATGATCTCTAAGGTAAAGTATGCACTGATAGCCTTTCACTTTTCCTGGTTTTTCACTAAACACATTTCTAAACTCCAATAACAAATTCGTAAGTTGTTCCTTTTGTAGGTCATTAAGAGTTGTAGCTTCCCTTACTTTAGAATCTACTACACTTTCAAAATCTTGATCCTCAATCTCATCAAAATCTGTATCATCATCAAACACCTGGTACTCACCTTGGTTCACAATGTTTTGCAAATAGTTACAACTTTCCCACAGTTTAAAACACAGAAATTAGTTTTCACATAAGTATTACTTTTAGGTTCCAAACTAAACAATTCTTTATCATTCCATCCAAAACAAACCTCATCTACCACTATCCAATCCATACCAAGAATTATATTTTCTTGCAGACTAGGGATCACTAAGTATCCATGTTCAAAGATTTTTCCTTCTATACTAAACATTAAAAGTACCTGAGATTTTACCAAAGTTCTTTGCTTACCTGTAGCTCCTCTTATCTTTAGTCCTACAATGGGCATTTCCACAAAATTCTTACTATCTTACTATACTGGATTTTGTCACTAAATTGTTCAGACATACCACAAATTGGGCTAGGCCTACCTGTATCAATCAAACAGTGCCCTTCCCACTGATCAAACTTAATCTTAATGTAAGGACATCCAAAATCTTAATCCTCATCTCTGTTATTACACATTTCATGTAAAAGATCACTTTCAATTTCATCAAATGCTACATCCACACTGTTTTTGCAGGGCTTTATCAACTTTACTGGTATCGTTGCACTACTTTGGTTACACATGTTGTCAGGTAAAAATTGAATACACTGAATATATCACTGTCAAAATTTCATTTCCTACTTACGTCTTCTTTCACTTCATTCCACCAATTTGGGTACAAATTTTGACTAACCACGGGTAATTTATTCCGAAGTACATATTTATCTACGTTATCATCAAGCTGGTCCCATGCAAACTTCAAAAAGTTTTCACCTTTATTCTCTAGGCAGACAGATAACTCAGCATTACAGTTTGGAACATACCTCTGCATGGCATTAATGAAAAACTGCTTTGACTGGACTGGTATTCCTTGGCTCTTAGTTACATCATCACATGCATCACTTACCTCACCTGTTGTTTTAAATAACTCTGAAATGTCATTATTCTTAAACTCCACAAAAACCTGATACTCATAATCATCATCATTATTATCATCGTAATCTTCCAAAATCTTGTGCAAGATGGCCGCGATTGTAGAAGTGTGTAACTCTAATACGAGTTATGTGCTAAAAAAGGGAGTTTGCGAGAGTTGTAACGTCGAAATAACAAATTTAAGAGAACGAGTTTCAGGTCTACAATTCTTAATCAACACTTTAAGAAGCGAAATCACCACACTCAAGAATGAAAATAGGGAACTACGATCGAAGAACAAATCAAGTGAAGCGGCGCCTGACGAAAGGTACAAATCGTCCGAGTGGAAGTGAGACACAAAGGTAGGACTTTAGCTGGAAAAATAACAACGAACTTTGCAACAGCAGTTACATTTATGGATAAAAACAAATACGGTGTTCTGCAGTCCAGTGATGGTGTTAAAGACAGTGTAAATTTTCCAGACCATTCAAAAGACAATGCGTCGAAAAAGAATAATCACTCTGAGAAAAATGATGATAAACGGGGAACACCAGTGTGCTTTTTGTAACAGACAGCCATGGCAGGAATATAACTAGTATGTTTCGGCAAATAAATCAAGACATAGCGGTGACCAGTGTTGTCAGACCTGGAGCGGGAACTAAACACGTTTTAGACACTTGTATTCAAACAAAATCCACGCAAGAATATGACTTTGTCGTAAGCATAACGGGATCAAATGATGTTGCGAAAATTGAAGCAGATGTTTGCGTAAAAGTGCTTCAGAACTTTGTAGAAAAAAATCTATAGTTCGTGCGTTAAGAAAGAAATTCGAAGAACAAATATTAAAATAAAGAAGCAGTGCTCTGAATACACAAATTGTGCTGTGGTCGATATAAGTAAACTGCGGAGTAACCTTCACACTAAACATGGGCTCCACCTAAACTATGAAGGGAAAAGTTTGTGTGCGAACGTGTCAACGAAATAATTAGAGAAAGAATCACACGGAATAAAAGAATATACGAAAGTAGCGGTTTGAGTAATACCTGGAATGTACGTCATTATTTAGCATAAAAGTCAGTGAATCGGCGGGTAATAAACCTCCTGTATTTGAACTATGTGCCAAAAGCGACATTCGAATGAGAGAGTGTTCACAGACAATAAACATAAATCTGTTACTGTGATGCAAACGAACGTTCGCTGCATTAGGAACAAAGTAGGCCTATTACAATTAGAACATTTTTGCAGTATTGAAAACGTTGATGTTGTTTGTATCTCAGAACATTGGCTGACAGAAGATCAAGTACAATATTTTTTTCCTCAAGGGTATGCTGCTGGAGACATCATGTGCAGAAGTGAAAGAAAGAATGGAGGTGTTCTAATATTTGTTAAAGATTCTAAAATAGATGTTAGCTCTTACTGTGCAGAACTAGATGGAGACTTTAGCTGTATAAGACTAAACGCAGAGACTACTATAATTGTCAGCTGATATAGATCCCCAGGAGGAGATGTAACTACATTTTTCGAAAGATTTGAGCTGCTTATGAGGAGAATACTAAAATATAGAAATAAAACTAATTATATGTGGCGATTTCAACACTGAAATGGCCAACAGTGATGAACATGTTACTAGAACATTTTTTTATATTTTAAGATCACTAAATTTACAAGATACAAATTACACACCAACACGGGGTAATGCATGCTTAGATAATATTATAGTAAATTTTTCTAGAGATATGTATGACAGACTTGCCAATGGAGCCCAATTTCATCATGAACTGTTGATTTTAACATTCTGGTGCGATCAGTTGCCTAAATCAGTCAGAATCAAGTCTAATGCCACATGGATGAGAGGGCAGAAAGATGAATATATTAATTTATTTATTGACAGATTATCTGATGTTAACTGGGACTTGGTATACAACACACAACCTGGGAAGGGTGCTGGTGAAATGGTGTTTAACAACTTCCTGAAAATACTCACAGAGTTATGGTACTGCTCACCATTAATCAAAAATAGCCCTAAAGATAAACAGGAAAAACAAACAGCTAAAATGGTATACATATGAGCTAGCTCTCACTAGGGAGGAGATGCTCTGATTGTACAGAATATATAAAAATTCTTGTAAACAGGGACCTGAGCTAGATAATACTTCTTATAGAGCTTATCTAAAATGTAAAAAAATCTACAAAGACAAACTGTCCTTGGCCAAAAAACAGGCATGTGAACATGCTCCCAACAAATGTAAAGCAGCATGGGACATAAAAAACCAATATAATTCACAATCCCATACACAAGATGCAATGCTGGTCCCAGAAGAAGTAAGTAATTACTTCCTAACCTCAGTGAGTGAGCTGAAAAACAAAGTCAAGCAAAATGGCACTTGTACACTTGTACACTGGAATGTTGTCACAGCAGAGGATATTGTAAAAGCTATGGCAAGGTTCACCAACTCCAAAAGTATGGTCTGTTATTGGTTTTCTAACTATGTAATGAAAAAAAAAATACAACTTATCTGTCAACTTCTTTCTTTCATCTTTAATATGTGTTTAGAATCTGGAGTTTTTCCAGATGCACTCAAAACTGCTAAAGTGATACCAGTCTTTAAAAAGGGAGATAAGCATCTGCCCCAAAACTATCGACCAGTTTCTATTGTCCCAATTTTCTCTAAAGTTTTTGAATATCTAATGTACAGCCAACTAAATAACTATTTTGAAAAGCATGATATCCTCTCCAACAGACAGTTTGCATATCAACATGGTAAAAATACCACTACTGCTGTCACTGAAGTTGTTAACCAGGTGTTAACTGCATTCGAAAATAAGGATCTAGTATCAGTTGTACTTTGTGATCTTAAAAAAGCTGTCGACTGCATACCATTTAACACCCTACTTGCAAAACTGGAATTTTATGGCATACACAAACCATCTTTGGATGTAATCGAATCATACTTAAGTAACAGGAGACAGTTTCTATCAATTAAAAATAGATGCTCCCCACTGAAGCAAGTTTGGACTGGAGTGCCTCAGGGCTCAGTCCTAGGTCCTTTTCTGTTCATCATTGCAATTAATGACTTACCTTACCATGTAGGAGCAAATTCAATTGTGTGTTATGCAGATGATACAACACTGCTCAATACACACCATGACACAACAGAACTGCATCAGGCAACAAAGGAAAAACTAGAACTAGTAATGAATTGGTTTTCTTCTAATGAACTCCTACGCAATCCTGATAAAACACAAGAACTAATTCTGGGTTTAACTACAGCCGTTGAAAGTAAATCAGTAAAATTGTTAGGATTCCACATTGATTCAAAATTAAACTGGGAGGAACATATTAGCCATATCTGCAAGAGAATAGCAAGAACGCATTATCTGGCCTGGAGACTGACAGATGTATCCACTGATGAGTATCTAAAGGTGGTATATTTTGGCCTGTTTCAATCACACATTTCCTACAGCATATTGTTATGGGGACATTCTGGCTTTGTCAGTGAAATTCTGAAAATTGAAAAAAAAGTAGGCTAATCAGAATAATGAGCAAAGTTAAGCCCAAGGAACATTGCCGCCCCCTCTTTATCAAGCACATGATATTACCTGTTGTGAATCTATACATCTACGCAGCACTACTTTATGTCAAAAGCAACTTAAATGAGTTTGAAACCAGAGAGAACATACATCCCCACAACACCAGAGGCAAACTGGACTTCGACACACCAAGACACAGACTCACAAAGACTGCAAACTCACACAACCTAATGAGTTTAAAACTCTTCAATAAACTTCCAGCATCTGCTCGGTCAGTGACCAGTAATATTTTCAAACGTAAGATTTAGGACTGGTTACTCAAACACCCATTTTATAAGATAATAGAACATTTTGAAATAGTCATTGACATTAGTATATAAGAATATTCCTAAAAGAAGTGGAATTAAATTGTAATAACTCCACTGTAAAGCTATTGTTAATTGTATATTTAATGTTCAGAACTCTTCCACTGTAAGTGGTCAATGGTGAATAAACTGAATACTGAATTAGTTAATCAGTAACATCTTTAACACCACAAGTCTCATCTCCATTAGTCACACATCTCACCTACATTCATTTACAATAAGCTACCAGTCTCAGACTTACCAACCTTACTCATTTCACAGCTCTCATTCACATCTACATCAAAAATACCACCTAATTCAGATCCAATACAGCCTTCACCTGTTTAGCGTATATAAAAAACACTGTTTTCTGACCCAGAGAAGAAATTATTGATATGCACTACATCAAAATTCTTATTACTCTTACATTGTGGTTTGTGATTAGTGTCTACATTACTATAATTAAAATATAATTCCAAAACTCTTGATCAAAGCATAAAAGAGAAATCTGATGTTCCTTCTGTTGAACTTAAGACACCTGTGCTACATTATTATACATTATTAATACTGTTATTATTGTCTAAATGTAAGTGTAAATTGGGTTCTCCTGTACTTGTTGTATTTCCTCGTCCTAAAACTGTGGACCTTCATTGAGGTGGATCGTCACTTCCCAGATAGTTGCCTCTATGATTGTTTCTCCTATTAAACTGCCCATGGTTATCCTCATTGTGCCTGTTCTGCTGATTTCCAAAGTTTCTGTCTCTATTACCATTTTGACCCTTATAGAAATTACTATTTCCTCTGTTTCTGTGGTTATTACCATTGCGATCTCTATCATTTCAATTGTTACCGTATGGTAGATGCTTCTACCTACTACCCTATCTAGCCTGTCAACATATTGTAAAAACTGATCAAGGCAATTGTCAGGTGCGTGTACTAAACCCCACTGCAACCTTTCTGGTAATCTCCTCGTTAGTGCATAAATCAATGTCATTTTGTCAAATGGTTTGTCAAGATGTGTTAATTTCTTAAGTTGATTCTTACAAAACTCTTTCAGTGCACCATCCCTATTCCTATAATTTGGACGTTCAGAAATTTTATTCTCACTTCTCTCAGGTCTTCTTTTGTCGAACGGTTGAAGTTCATCTACATAAAAAAATGTAAATACATAAATATATCTAAAAACTAAGCGAAAGCGCTGGCATGTGGATAGACACACAAACAAACACAAACATACACACAAAATTCAAGCTTTCGCAACCAATGGTTGGTTCATCAGGAAAGAGGGAAGGAGAGGGAAAGACAAAAGGATACGGGTTTTAAGGGAGAGGGTAAGGAGTCATTCCAATCCCGGGAGTGGAAAGACTTACCTTAGGGGGAAAAAGGGACAGGTATACACTCGCGCACACACACACATATCCATCCATACATACAAGACACAAGCAGACATTTGTAAAGGCAAAGAGTTTGAGCAGAGATGTCAGTCGGGACGGAAGTATAGAGGCAAAGATGATGTTGAAAGACAGGTGAGGTATGAGCGGCGGCAGATTGAAATTAGGAATTAGCGGAGATTGAGGCCTGGCGGATAGCGAGAAGAGAGAATATGCTGAAGGGCAAGTTCCCATCTCCGGAGTTCTGATAGGTTGGTGTTAGTGGGAAGTATCCAGATAACTCGGACGGTGTAACACTGTGCCAAGATGTGCTGGCTGTGCACCAAGGCATGTTTAGCCACAGGGTGATCCTCATTACCAACAAACACTTTCTGCCTGTGTCCATTCATGCGAATGGACAGTTTGTTGCTGGTCATTCCCACATAGAGAGCTTCACAGTGCAGGCAGGTCAGCTGGTAAATCACGTGGGTGCTTTCACACGTGGCTCTGCCTTTGATCGTGTACACCTTCCGGGTTACAGGACTGGAGTAGGTGGTGGTGGGAGGGTGCATGGGACAGTTTTTACACCGGGGGCGGTTACAAGGGTAGGAGTCAGAGGGTAGGGAAGGTGGTTTGGAGATTTCATAGGGATGAACCAAGAGGTTACGAAGGTTAGGTGAACGGCGGAAAGACACTCTTGGTGGAGTGGGGAGGATTTAATGAAGGATGGATCTCATTTCAGGGCTGGATCTGAGGAAGTCGTATCCCTGCTGGAGAGCCACATCAGAGTCTGATCCAGACCCGGAAAGTATCCTGTCACAAGTGGGGCACTTTTGGGGTTCTTCTGTGGGAGGTTCTGGGTTTGAGGGAATTAGGAAGTGACTCTGGTAATTTGCTTCTGTACCAGGTAGGGAGGGTAGTTGCAGGATGCGAAAGCTGTTTTCAGGTTGTGGGTGTAATGGTTCAGGGATTCCGGACTGGAGCAGATTCATTTGCCACGAAGACCTAGGCTTTAGGGAAGGGACCATTTGATGTGGAATGGGTGGCAGCTGTCATAATGGAGGTACTGTTGCTTGTTGGTGGGTTTGATGTGGACGGACGTGTGAAGCTGGCCATTGGACAGATGGAGGTCAACGTCAAGGAAAGTGGCATGGGATTTGGAGTAGGACCAGGTGAATCTGATGGAACCAAAGGAGTTGAGGTTGGAGAGGAAATTCTGGAGTTCTTCTTCACTGTGAGTCCAGATCATGAAGATGTCATCAATAAATCTGTACCATAGTTTGGGTTGGCAGGCTTGGGTGACCAAGAAGGCTTCCTCTAAGCAACCCATAAATAGGAAGGTGTACGAGGGGGCCATCCTGGTACCCATGGCTGTTCCCATTAATTGTTGGTATGTCTGGCGTTCGAAAGTGAAGAAGTTGTGAGTCAGGATGAAGCTGGCTAAGGTAATGAGGAAAGAGGTTTCAGGTAGGGTGGCAGGTAATCGGCGTGAAAGGAAGTGCTCCATCGCAGCGAGGCCTTGGGCGTGCGGAATATTTGTGTATAAGGAAGTGGCATCAATGGTTACAAGGATCGTTTCCGGGGGTAACAGATTGGGTAAGGATTCCAGGCATTCGAGAAAGTGGTTGGTGTCTTTGATGAAGGATGGGAGACTGCATGTAAAGAGTTGACGGTGCTGATCTACGTAGGCAGGATGGGAGACTGCATGTAAAGGGTTGAAGGTGCTGATCTATGTAGGCAGAGATACATTCTGTGGGGGCTTGGTAACCAGCTACAATGGGGTGGCCAGGATGATTAGGTTTGTGAATTTTAGGAAGAAGGTAGAAGGTAGGGGTGCGGGGTGTCGGTGGGGTCAGGAGGTTGATGGAGTCAGGTGAAAGGTTTTGTAGGGGGCCTAAGGTTCTGAGGATTCCTTGAAGCTCCGCCTGGACATCAGGAATGGGATTACCTTGGCAAACTTTGTGTGTAGTGTTGTCTGAAAGCTGACGCAGTCCCTCAGCCACATACTCCTGATGGTCAAGTACCACGGTCGTGGAACCCTTGTCCGCCGGAAGAATGACGATGGATCGGTCAGCCTTCAGATCATGGATAGCCTGGGATTCAGCAGTGGTGATGTTGGGAGCAGGATTAAGGTTTTTTAAGAAGGATTGAGAGGGAAGGCTGGAAGTCAGAAATTCCTGGAAGGTTTTGAGAGGGTGATTTTGAGGAAGAGGAGGTGGGTCCCTCTGTGACGGAGGACGGAACTGTTCCAGGCAGGGTTCAATTTGGATAGTGTCTTGGGGAGTTAGGTCCTTAGGAGTAGGATTAGGATCGTTTGTCTTCGTGGCAAAGTGATATTTCCAGCAGAGAGTACGAGTATAGGACAGTAAATCTTTGACGAGGGCTGTTTGGTTGAATCTGGGAGTAGGGCTGAAGGTGAGGCCTTTGGATAGGACAGAGGTTTCGGATTGGGAGAGAGGTTTGGAGGAAAGGTTAACTACTAAATTAGGGTGCTGTGGTTCCAGATTGTGTTGATTAGAATTTTGAGGTTTTGGGGGGAGTGGAGCTGGAAGTGGGAGATTGAGTAGATGGGAAAGACTGGGTTTGTGCGCAATGAGAGGAGGTTGAGGTTCGCTGGAAAGGTTGTGAAGGGTGAGCGAGTTGCCTTTCTGGATGTGGGAAACCAGGAGGTTGGATAGTTTTTTGAGGTTGGGGGTGGCATGCTGTTCTAATTTGCGGTTGGCCTGTAGGAGGATGCTCTGAACAGCCGGTGTGGATGTGGGAGAGGAAAGACTGAGGACTTTTATTAAGGATATGAGTTGACGGGTGTGTTCATTGGCTGAGTTGATGTGTAGGTGAAGGATTAGGTGGGTGAGGGCAATGGATTGTTCAGGTTGGAACTGGTATAGGGACTGATGGAAAGAAGGGTTACAGCCAGAGATGGGAACTTTAAGTGTGAGGCCTTTGGTGGTAATGCCAAATGTCAGACAAGCCTGAGTAAATAAAATATGGGAGCGTAATCTGGCTAGGGCGAAGGCATGTTTGTGAAGGGAATGTAAATAAAACTTAATGGGGTCGTTGTGGGGATGTTGTGAGGGTGACATGGTATTAGAAGGTGGAAAGTGTAACACGAGGCTCAAATGAAAATGAAAGTAAAAATATATGGGGAGAGATAAAGGTGAACTAGAAAGAAACTGGAGATCTGGTGTGAAAAAAGTCGAAAAAGTGTTGGTTGAAGCTGAGCTGTGTTGATACTGTGGTGCACTTGAGTTGGTAAACAACGATGTGCACAAAGGATAAGGTGGTTGTGTTGCCGCCAAAACACGTTAAAGGGTGGAGAAATTTGGGAAAATTTCGAAAAAATTGCGGATAAATATATTAAGATGAGTGGTTTTGTGGTGGCACATTATGAAAATGAGGCTAACAATTGTCTGACGAAGAAATAATGACGTTAAAACCTGTGGGAAGCGGCTAAAAATGATCAGTGATGTGGGAAAAACGGAAATGGAAATAAAGCGAAAGTTATTAGAACTAGCCGAAATGGTTGTTCAGTAGGTGAAAGGAACTGTTTGTGAACTGGAAACGGTGGATTTTATAGCAGCAGTAGTGTTGAAAGTGGAAAAAAAAAACTTTTTGGTTATGGTTTGGAAGTGGGTTACATATTATTGAGCATATGTAGGCGGGATAAAATTGAATGGTAGATTACGGTACAAAGGAGAAGGTGAATACAAAGTGAAACTACTTGCAAAAACAGAAAGAGAAAGTAAGATGACAGAAAAGATTTCGAAATGCAACAGTGACAATAACAAACGTAATTGTTGGGTTCAAATTAATGATATGAATATAATAGAGCGAAACATTCCACCTGGGGAAAATATATCTAAAAACAAAGATGATGTGACTTACCAAGCGAAAGCACTGGCATGTTGATAGACACACAAACAAACACAAACATACACACAAAATTCAAGCTTTCGCAACCAACGGTTGCTTCATCAGGAAAGAGGGAAGGAGAGGGAAAGACGAAAGGATGTGGGTTTTAAGGGAGAGGGTAAGGAGTCATTCCAATCCCGGGAGTGGAAAGACTTACCTTAGGAGGAAAAAAGGACAGGTATACACTCGCACACACACACATATCCATCCGCACATACACAGACACAAGCAGACATTTGTAAAGGCAAAGAGTTTGGGCAGAGATGTCAGTCGAGGCAGAAGTACAGAGGCAGAGATGTTATTGAATGACAGGTGAGGTATGAGCGGCGGCAACTTGAAATTAGCGGAGGTTGAGGCCTGGTGGATAACGAGAAGAGAGGATATTCTGAAGGGCAAGTTCCCATCTCCAGAGTTCTGACAGGTTGGTGTTAGTGGGAAGTATCCAGATAACCCAGACGGTGTAACACTGTGCCAAGATGTGCTGACCGTGCACCAAGGCTTGTTTAGCCACAGGGTGATCCTCATTACCAACAAACACTGTCTGCCTGTGTCCATTCATGCGAATGGACAGTTTGTTGCTGGTCATTCCCACATAGAAAGCTTCACAGTGCAGGCAGGTCAGCTGGTAAATCACGTGGGTGCTTTCACACGTGGCTCTGCCTTTGATCGTGTACACCTTCCGGGTTACAGGACTGGAGTAGGTGGTGGTGAGAGTGTGCATGGGACAGTTTTTACACCGGGGGCGGTTACAAAGTTAGGAGCCAGAGGGTAGGGAAGGTGGTTTAGGGATTTCATAGGGATGAACCAAGAGGTTACGAAGGTTAGGTGGATGGCAGAAAGACACTCTTGGTGGAGTGGGGAGGATTTCATGACGGATGGATCTCATTTCAGGGCAGGATTTGAGGAAGTCGTATCCCTGCTGGAGAGCCACATTCAGAGTCTGATCCAGTCCCGGAAAGAATCCTGTCACAAGTGGGGCACTTTTGGGGTTCTTCTGTGGGAGGTTCTGGGTTTGAGAGGATGAGGAAGTGGCTCTGGTAATTTGCTTCTGTACCACGTCGGGAGGGTAGTTACGGGATGCGAAAGCTGTTTTCAGGTTGTGGGTGTAATGGTTCAGGGATTCCGGACTGGAGCAGATTCATTTGCTACGAAGACCTAGGCTGTAGGGAAGGGACCGTTTGATGTGGAATGGGTGGCAGCTGTCATTATGGAGGTATTGTTGCTTGTTGGTGGGTTTGATGAGGACGGACATGTGAAGCTGGCCACTGGACAGATGGAGGTCAACGTCAAGGAAAGTGGCATGGAATTTGGAGTAGGAACAGGTGAATCTGATGGAACCAAAGGAGTTGAGGTTGGAGAGGAAATTCTGGAGTTCTTCTTCACTGTGAGTCCAGATCATGAAGATGTCATCAATAAATCTGTACCAAAGTTTGAGTTGGCAGGCTTGGGTGACCAAGAAGGCTTTCTCTAAGCAACCCATAAATCGGTTGGTGTATGAGGGGGCCATCCTGTTGTTCTTTCCTCTTCTGCAACAGACAAAACTCCACTATTAGCCAACAGATCAAGGCTGATGCCCACACTTATAATCTTAGCCTCCCACACATCACCATTAAATTTCTCTTAGTCTCTTTCATATTTTCAAAAGCTTCGAGAGGTATATATATATATATATATATATATATATATATATATATATATATATATATATATATATATATACATATATATATATATATATATAATAGAGGGAAACATTCCACGTGGGAAAAATATATTTAAAAAGAAAGATGATGAGACTTACCAAACAAAAGCGCTGGCAGGTCGATAGACACACAAACAAACACAAACATACACACAAAATCTAGCTTTCGCAACCAACGGTTGCCTCGTCAGGAAAGAGGGAATATATATATATATATATAGTATCCAGATAACCCGGACGGTGTCTTTCCGCCGTCCACCTAACCTTCGTAACCTCTTAGTTCATCCCTATGAAATCCCCAAACCACCTTCCCTACCCTCTGGCTCCTACCCCTGTAACCGCCCCCGGTGTAAAACCTGTCCCATGCACCCTCCCACCACCACCTACTCCAGTCCTGTAACCCGGAAGGTGTACACGATCAAAGGCAGAGCCATGTGTGAAAGCACCCACGTGATTTACCAACTGACCCGCCTACACTGTGAAGCGTTCTATGTGGGAATGACCAGCAACAAACTGTCCATTCGCATGAATGGACACAGGCAGACAGTGTTTGTTGGTAATGAGGATCACCCTTTGGCTAAACATGCCTTGGTGCACGGCCAGCACATCTTGGCACAGTGTTACACCGTCCGGGTTATCTGGATACTTCCCACTAACACCAACCTGTCAGAACTCCGGAGATGGGAACTTGCCCTTCAGCATATCCTCTCTTCTCGCTATCCGCCAGGCCTCAATCTCCGCTAATTTCTAATTTCAATTTGCCGCCACTCATACCTCACCTGTCTTTCAACATCATCTTTGCCTCTGTACTTCCGCCCCGACTGACATCTCTGCCCAAACTCTTTGCCTTTACAAATGTCTGCTTGTGTCTGTGTATATGCGGATGGATATGTGTGTGTGTGCGAGTGTATACCTGTCCTTTTTTCCCCCTAAGGTAAGTCTTTCCGCTCCCGGGATTGGAATGACTCCGTACCCTCTCCCTTAAAACCCATATCCTTTTGTCTTTCCCTCTCCTTCCCTCTTTCCTGACGAGGCAACCGTTGGTTGCGAAAGCTAGAATTTTGTGTGTATGTTTGTGTTTGTTTGTGTGTCTATCGACCTGCCAGTGCTTTTGTTTGGTAAGTCTCATCATCTTTCTTTTTAAATATATTTTTCCCACATGGAATGTTTCCCTCTATTATATATATACACACACACACTTACCTTCATTTTCTCAAGTTGTTGGCTTTCTCAAGTTGTTGGCTCCAAGTCTTGCCTCTAGGGGTACATTCTTGCAGCTGAAATTTTGATTTAATGTAGTGAGTTCCTGATGACTAAATAACTGATGAAGATTTGCCTGTGTATTTCTTGAATTTTATTCTTTATCACATTTTTCATTATCAACCGATCTTCACAATTTCCACTTAGTATAGTACATTACATTGTTAGTAATGGTCATACAAAAGAAATACTCCTATCTCCCTCAGATGCATGCTCACTATTACTTACAGTCTGTGATACTCACAAAATTCCAAAGAGTTTACAAACTTCCTTGACAAAAGAAAAATCTTTGCTAATTTATATCATCATTTTATAAATGAATATGGAAACAAATTTAACAACCAGCACCAAATTGTGCAATTAATAATAAGAATTTTAAATGTGCCAGAAATTTTGTGATTTCAAGTATTTCTAAAAGAAGAATAATTTTAACCATAAGTACATATAGAGTATAACAAATTAATTTCTTTTTATACATTTTAGCCTGAAATAGAGTACAATGTATACAAAATCATATGAAATTCATTCAGTGGAACAGTCGAGAATGTTCACCTATATAAGAATCGACAGTATACATGATATTGGTTGTGTAGAAGAGGGTATCGCATTACAGGATGCAACTTTGAACTTTTTATTGGGAGGAGAGGTGGTATGGTGCTACTCCTTGGATTACCATTTTGTTCCAGTTTGAAGTGAAGAACTCATGTTTTGTGTTTCATTGCCTGTGATGATGACATAACAAATTGTCATGGTCAGCCTCATAACATACCACCATTCTGCACAGAAGATCCTTTGTTGCTCTTTATGGTCTTCTGCTAGACAATGAGGAATCTAGTGGGCACTTACCTTTGAGTAACCCAACTGGTGCACTAGTGTGTCTGCACTACCAACAGAGATGTCCAATTGTGCAGTGAGGTGTTTGACTGTGATATGTCAATCACCTTAAATGAGTGTCTACACATTATTTGGATGGAATTTAACAATATTATGAGAAGTAAAGTTGCTATTCACCATATAACGGAGATGCTGAGTTGCAGACAGGCAGAACAAGAAGATTACCACACTTATAGCTTTCGGCCTATGGTTTTTGTCAACAATAGACACAAATACATGCACAAACACACACACACGCAAATGTAACTCACACACATGACTGCAGTCTCAGGCAACTGAAACTGCACTGCTAGCAGCAGCACAAGTGCATGATTGGAGTGACAACTGGGTGGGGGAAAGGAGGAGGCTGAGGCAGGGAGGGGGAGGGATAGTATGGTGGGGATGGTGGACAGTGAAGTGCTGTAGGTTGGGCAGTAGGCAGGGGAGAAGGAAAGGGGGAGGGTAGCAGAAAAGGAGAGACATAGAGAGAAATAAATAAAAAAAGTAAATAAAAAATAAAAAAAATAAAATAAATAAGTAAAAAATAATAAATAAATTTAAAAAAGACTGGATGTGGTGGTGGACTGATGGCTGTGTAGTGCTGGAATGTGAGTAGGGAAGGGGCTGGATGGGTTAGGACAGTGACTAACAAAGGTTGAGGCCAGGAGGGTTAGGGGACGTAGGATGTACTGCAGAAAAAGTTCCGACCTGTATAATTCAGAAAAGCTGGTGTTGGTGGGAAGGATCCATACGGCACAGACTGTGAAGCAGTCATTGAAATGAAGGATATCATGTTTGGCAGCGTGTTCAGCAACAGGATGGTCCACTTGTTTCTTGGCCACAGTTTGTGGGTAGCCATTCATGCCGACAGACAACTTGTTTGTCATGCCTACATAGAACGCAGCACAGTGGTTGCACCTTAGCTTGTAGACCACATGACTGGTTTCACAGGTAGCCCTGCCTTTGATGACATATGTGATGCTAATGACTGGACTGACAATGCAAGACCTAGATGCAAGACCTGTCCTATACATCCTCCCACCACCACCTACTCCAATCCAGTCACTAACATCACCTATCCCATCAAAGGCAGGGCTACCCAGATTGACCTAGATGCAAGACTTACATGCAAGACCTGTCCCATACATTCTCCCACCATCACCTACTCCAGTCTAATCACTAACGTCACCTATCCCATCAAAGGCAGGGCTACCTGTGAAACCAGTCATGTAGTCTACAAGCTAAGCTGCAATCACTGTGCTGCATTCTATGTAGGCATGACAACCAACAAACTGTCTGTCCGCATGAATGGCCACTTACAAACTATAGCCAAGAAACAAGTGGACCATCCTGTTGCTGAACGCACTGCCAAACATGATATCCTACATTTCGATGACTGCTTCACAGCCTGTGCCCTATGGATCCTTCCCACCAACACTAGATTTTCTGAATTACGCAGGTGGGAACTTTCCCTGCAGCACATCCTACGTTCCCGTAACCCTCCTGGCCTCAACCTTCATTAGTCACTGTCCCTGCTCCCATTCCAGCACTACACAGCTGTCATTCCACCACCACACCCAGGTTTTTTTAAAATTATTCATAATTTTATTATTTATTATTTTTTTCTCTGTATTTCTCTCTATGTCTCTCCTTTTCCCACTTCCTCCCTGCTCCCCTGCCCCCCACCCAACCTGCAGCACTTCACTGTCTGCCATCATCACCATACTATCCCTCCCCCTCCCCGCCCCAGCCTCCTCCCTTCTCCCACCCAGTTGTCACTCCCATCATACACTGGTGTTGCTGCTCACAGTGTGGTTTCAGTAGCCTGAGACTGCAGTTGTGTGTGTGTGTGTGTGTGTGTGTGTGTGTGTGTGTGTGTGTGTGTGTGTGCATGTATGTTTGTCTGTTGTTGACAAAGGCCATTTTTTGTTATGCCTATCTGCAACTCAGCATCTCCGCTATATGGTGAGTAGCAACTTTCCTTCTCATAATATTGTTACATTCCATCCTGGATTTTCCATTGTTTGATTTTTACCTGATGGCCTGTCTACATATTCCAACATTGCATGAGTCACAGCTGTGGGTGGTCAGCTGGCATGTGGGAGATCAGACATGTTGGCATGACGTTGTGATGATGACAGATGCCTCACCCAACCACTCATTGTGCTTTTGTTCACTGCCAGGTGTCCCTAGATAATCCACAAGAGCTATGAATATTTGAGAAACTCAATGTCAGCTCTCTGCTTGGAAAACACCTCCATTACAAATGCCATTTTGAAGACTACATGAAAATACAAGGCTGAAGTGAGAATATTCCACAATGTTCCATAACAAACATGCCTGTGGAAAATTGTGTTGGATTACTTATCG
Source organism: Schistocerca cancellata (assembly GCF_023864275.1). NCBI lineage: Eukaryota > Metazoa > Arthropoda > Insecta > Orthoptera > Acrididae > Schistocerca > Schistocerca cancellata. Next base: position 280,449,761 of record NC_064627.1, read on the forward strand.
AGTGACCCTCATACATAGTTGATAACAGTGGACTGTATTTAGCATTACATAGTGATTGTTAGATACAGTTACAGGTGCATCTGAGTGGCCTAGCGGTGATCGCGTCTACCATAGTTCTGTCCTGGACCAGCTGCCCCACTGTGTTGAAGGCCGAGTGGAAATTCTTACCTGCAGCAAATCCCCAATTACTGCTGCACCCTGCAGCACCTCAAACCAATAGAGAACATTCCAACCACCTAATTTAAATAAATTACACTGATACAAATAATCACAAGCAGCACAAGTTAGGTCAAACAAACAAGGAAATAAAATGATTAAAGAAATCCTGTCCACTATACACAAATGAATCATGAACTCAGTTAGCCATTACATAGTTATAAGCACTGAAGTGTATGTCTCCTGTGGAAAAATACAGATCTTTGACAGTGGTCATTTATACACTCATGCCCATAAATTAAGGATAATGCTGATACATAGTGAAACAACACTCTGGTGGGTGGCTTGCAGGTTTAAATCACCTCGGGGTATGACCATGCGGTGCATTTGACCTGTGGTTGTAGCAACGTGGCGCTGGCAGCAGTCCATATATGCAGAGGTGTGTTGGGGCATGTCAGAGTACAGTGCAGCAAGTAAGTGTGCAGATGGTTTCAGACATGCTAATGGTCACTGTGTGTTGTAAATGGCTCAAAGAATACATATTGATGACATTATGAGGGGTAGAATACTATGGTGACTGGAGGCTGCTCAAACACAGCAGGTCATAGCACGAGCCCTCCGTGTGCCACAAAGTGTAATCTCAAGATTATGGCAATGATTCCAGCAGATGGGGAACGTGTCCAGGCGCTACAGTATGGGATGTCCACAGTGTACAACATCACAAGAAGACTTATATCTCACCATCAGTGCCTGCAGATGGCCATGGAGTACTGCAGGTAGCCTTGCTTGGGACCTTACCACAGCCACTGGAACAGTTGTCTCCAGACACACTGTCTACAGACGACTGAACAGACATGGTTTATTCACCCGGAGACCTGTAAGGTGCATTCTACTTATCCCTGGTGACAGGAGAGCCCGTAAAGTCTGGTGTCAAGAACACAGTACATGGTCGTTGGAACAGTGGTCCCAGGTTATGTTCACGGACGAGTCAAGGTATTGTCTGAACAGTGATTCTCATCAGGCTTTCATCTGGTGTGAACTAGGAACCAGATACCAACCCCTTATGTCCTTGACAGGGACCTGTATGGAGGTCGTGGTTTGATGGTGTGGGGTTGGATTATGATTGGTGCACGTATATCCCTGCATGTCTTTGACAGAGGAACTGTAACAGATCAGGTGTATCGGGACATCATTTTGCACCAGTATATATGCCTTTTCAGGGGTGCAGTGGGTCCCACCTTCCTCCTAATGGATGATAAAGCACAGCCCCACTGAGCTGCCATTATGGAGGAGTACCTTGAAACACAAGATATCAGGCAAATGGACTGGCCTGCCTGTTCTCCAGCCCTAAACCCCATCGAGCACATGTGGGATGCTCTCGGTCATATTGCTGCACATCTTCAAACTCCTAGGACACTTTAGGAGCTATGACAGGCACTTGTGCAAGAATGGGAGGCTATACCCCAGCAGCAACTTGATCACCTGATCCAGAGTATGCCATTGTGCGGCCTGTGTATGTGTGCATGGTGATGTTGGGGTACATGGGCAGGAAACAGTGGCGTTTTGTAGCACATGTGTTTCGGGACAGTTTTCTCAACTTATCACAAATACCGTGGACTTAGAGATCTGTGTCGTGTGTGTTCCCTATGAGCCTATGCTATTAGCACCAGTTTCGTGTAGTGCCACGTTATGTGGCACCACATTCTGCAATTATCCTTAATTTATGAACATGAGTGTAGATGCCTGTTGCCATGCTCACTGAAACAACCCGTACCAAACTGTCAGATTCAGCGTGTTTGCCAGCAATGACCCCAGACCATCAAGCAAGTGGTGGCAAGCCATCTTCCTTCAGGAGAACCAGTGTATCTGGCTGTAGATTGTCTTTTGTTGATGACTACTTAGCTCTGTGATGGAACTGTGATAGCTGTTCCTTTGCCCACTGTTTCCACACATGCTGCTTATACTGACTGCTGGATGAGCTGTCATTTCGACAACCATTCTGTAATGCATGGTTCTGGATTTGTGTTATGTGGAACTGAGAGCTGAAAAGTTTGTGTAGCTCATTCTTTGCTCCCATGGACATCTTCCCATTGTCAAAGTGCATGTTTGTGCAAACACCTCTTCATGAGATGAATCATTGAAGAGCAGCACTGAAAGCTTTGGAAGGCAAATCAGTGACAAGCTTGATGTGTACTGTCTTTGCTGCCATGCAAATGAACAAGCCAATGTAGACCTCTTTCCTCCATTCCTGATGTATAGTGATGTAGTGTAACATGGGTTATTCATGAGAATGACCTATGTTCCACTGCAGATGCTCATACTGGAAAAAGATGGCCATGACTTTTATAAATATTTTACGTAGTGTGAAAAATATACTGTGCACACTGCGATCTGTGATCTGTGGAGATGATTAGTATGCAGTGATGTAACACAGCAGGGGCAAGGCGTGGTTTGAAGGTGTCATGAACACTGTAGAGAAAACAGACATACTACAGCGTAAATGCTCAAGACAAAGTGAAGACTGTAAATCATAGACCTTGAGTTGAGTTTGATGTGGTCAGACATATTGAATGATATATTTGAAGTTTTGAATTATTGATAATTGAATCTGTTTTCACAATTGTTCTAAATAGTTGAAGCAATACAGGAAATTATTTTCTAAGATGTGTTTGTCATTCAGTAGCTACATGTAGTGAGCCACTGTCTTACAGCATCACACAACTCTGGTACAGAGTAGCTGAATCATGAGAACAAAACAAAAAGGTGACCATAGTCGAAGAAGAACAGTAAGAGGTATTGTAGACCACATCAAACTGACAGATCCACCATGCTATTCCCTACTCATTATGTTACAGTCAAATAGGCATCCACACACAAAAGGGGAGCATCACAGTCACTTTCCACAGTCAACGCCACAATCAAGGGAAAGTATGCTTTTTTTCTACTCGTACTGAAGGAAGTTGTCAGTGAGCTGGGTTGCAGTGATTGCCTTCAGGCAGTAGCAAGGAAGGCACTTAGGATTTACTTGCCTGATTACAGATCTTCCATTGGATATCCAGTAATTTTGTCTGAAGATTGCTGACAGGAGTTGAGACTCTATGTGCAATTGCTGAAGATGCTTGCCCATGACTATTAATTTAGTTACTTGATGATAAGAAGGAAGAATCATGGGGTACTTCTTTCTGTAGGAAACGTTTGACTGTTACAACCTGCTGCTCCTCCTTAACAACTGTTCCTTGTCCAGAAAGATATGAAGTGAGTTAATTAGGGATTGTTTGTCCATGGCGTAGTTCTTCGGTCTCCTTGTAATAGCCTTGCTGTCGCACCACAAGAATGAATGTCTCTGATGCTGTGTGAAATTCTTGTGCAGTTAAGTTTCTTGTGAATAATTACTCTTCCTCCATGCACTCAGGAACAGACTTAATTTCTTCATGCTGCCATAACCATTTGACCTGAATATTAAGGTGACTGTCACCTGTGAGGCATGACAGTACCCTTTACATTTTGGGTTTGAGTGAGCGAGGAGGTACCTTCCCTGACAGAATCCAACTGAATGTGTCCTGAGAGGCTGGGTGTTTCTCTGTCTACAGCTGATCAGGTTTCATGTCAAAAAATATCAAAGCTCCAAGCAAAAGATAAATCTTACCACGTCTACTGAATGATGGATCTGATAACTTTATATGCTTAGGAAGTAGCCAGTTAGAGATTTCAAGGGATGTTGTTGGGAGTGGCCGTTTTATGCTTGGGAGTAATGTGCAGAGAGCATGTGTGCAGTATCCACCAACTCTTGAGGAAATTTACAACTCACGAACATATGGTCATTCTATGGTTTGGACACTGCTGATCCCACTTATTGGTATCAAATGCCAACTGAGCTATAATCACATCTGATATGATAAGCTACTAGAAATGAAGTTCATTTTGTGAGGCATCATCAAGAAGTGTTCTGCATTGGTACACCATCTCATTCTTGTCAGCAATATTTACAAGGGCAGTTGATAATAGTATTTCTGCATGTTGATCATTTCATGTTTGCTGTTGTGGTAGACTCATCTCTTGCTCTACATCACCACTGTAACAGGCTTGTTTGCTGTGAAGTAGCATATTGTGGTGCTTTTTAGAAATGTGGAAGCTGCTGACACAACATTCCTTCTGCCTATGATTTGTACCCAGACAGTTGAAATCTAGATTTTATCTGTCCACAATGTCTTGTGGTTGCTATATTGCTGTATTTGAAATTAGGACACATACTTGTTCTTTATGTCAAGTTACAGAATTCACAGTTGGGAGCAGAGGTGATAAATGTTACTTGAGAACTGTACCTTCTGTGTTAGTATACTTCATGGCCTGCTGTTTGGACTGGTGCAGCATTTTGTCTGAATGAACAAGCTCTAATGTCTGACAGCTGGTTTCTAGAAAAGCCACTAGATCTTTCTAGAAACTAAACTAACCGAAACTCTGCCTGAACAGGCTTTGCAAGGTCCAGAAGTGCTGATTGGCCAACATGTCATCCTCAGCTGACAGACGTTACTGGATGCAGATATAGGGGGCGGGGGATTGTTCAACACACCACTCTCCTGGGTGTTGTCAGATTTTGTGACCAGAGCTGCTATTCTTAATCAAGTGGCTCCTCAATTGGCTTTACATGGGATGAGTGCACCCTGACTGTCAAAAGCACTCATTAGAGCTGAATGATCATCCAAGCAAGAGCTAGTCAACTCCAACAGTGCTTCATTTTGGTGATCTGACAGGAACCATGGTACCATTGTGGCGAGGCTGGCCACTAGATATTTCAGATGGGGAAATTTTTCAGTTGTTTTAGATTCCCACTGTTTTAGATTCATGCTAAAATGTCCAACAAGATGTGCCACAGTAACATATCATGCAATGGAATGCCAATCTGCATGGTCTCAGTTGCCTTCAGGTTTCTTATCAGCTGGTTCATTAACATCCGTAAGTCCATAGTGGATTTAGTCAACACTTTGGGCAGATTCAATGGTTCCTTTGTGTGTATATCAACAATTGACTTGGAGATGTTATACGCTGGACAATAAATTCCCATGCAATCTTAAAGTTACTTTCTGTAAACAGTAAGTTTTCAGCCAGCTTACGAGCTTCAGCAGACAAACAAGACAACAAATAGTACTACTGCTGGATGTCAGTAAAGACCCCATTGGTAGTAACTAGGGCTATAGAAGTACTGAAAAAATGCATTAATTCTGCAATGCTACCATTAAATTTTGGCAGTGAAATTACTGGGAGATTTATTTAACATGCACTGCATGAACTTGTAGAATAAGGAGGTACCACATTTGATTGATGTAATATCATTATCTATGATTCAATATCTAAGCAAAAGTCTTCAAGTGGTTCTCTGTCTGCATCATAAGATTCTTCCACCTCTTTAATCTCTAATTGAGTTTGAACATTGTCATATTCATCTTTATGTGTATTTACCAGTGACTACCCTGCTTTAATGTCATTAAGACTGGGTCCTTTCTGGAATCTATTAACATTTGTGGAAAATCTAGTTACGCATGGCTCTCTTGTTGATTAAACTTTGTTTTTTTGACAGTACACATGATTAAGAGATTAGCACATAGGATAATAGATTAAGAAAATAGAGCCAATATGCTCACAGAGCATGATGATAGTACCTATGTAACACTGACTGGGCTGCTGCAGCTGGCGGCATTAGTGTTGGGTGACACCCGCACAGGTGTTGGGTTGTCAGAATTACCAAATTGAGTTAAGACATTTGCTGGCTTGAGATGCACTCCACAAACTGATTCTCAAGGAATCTATACCCTGGAAACTGGAGAGCTCTACTGTGGATGTACCTCATTGTTGTGTAGGTGTAACTCATAACACATATTAATCTCAGAGAATCACACACAAAGCCATCTTAGCCGTATACTCATAGTTCATGGTAAGTACAAATAAAAGCGCATAATATCATGCTGGAACACCTCCAAACAGTTTTATGTAGCCTGGAGGACAAAAATTTAGGCAGTCACAAAACAAGTGATAATTTTGCACTGCCTCACTCTTTCCACAATTCAGATGGTTGCAAAGAAAAGGTGGTTGAAAATAAGAGCACATAGTTGGTAAAAGTTGACTGTATGTAGCAGTGTGTTGTGAGAGACAATTACAGCTATTTCTGAGTGGCTGGTGGTCATGACCAGTCTCCCCTAGTTCTGTCCTGACCCAGCTGTCCGGTTGTGTCGAAGACCAGATGGACATCCTTACCTGCAGCAAGTGTCAGTCAATTCTTTGCCTTTGTGACACCTTGTGCCAATCAAAAACACTTTTTCTGTGTATTTTTCTGCAGTGAGATACAAATAGTCTAATTTGTCTAGCATACCTTGCATTTAAAGTTTCCAGTTTATGAAACTGTTTCCTTCGAAAAGAGGAACTCAATATTTGCTTTCATATTCTTCTTACAATTTGACGTCCCAGGCTGATGAACCAGAAAATCCAAAAGGTTTGCACAGTAGTTATGTTTTGAACTTCCAACTATTTACATTACATCTCTGGACCTTTAACCCAATGAAATAAACTGGTAGAGAATGTGGTGTAAGTGAGAAACTTGAGTTTGAATTAATTTATTCACTGGAGAAAGAACACTATGTTAGACACACTTTATAACACCACTTACACACTCAGTTTACAGTACACCTCAAAGACTCTCCATTACCAAAGATAAATATATAATGAACAAGTCATAAGGAGCATAATACAGGATTGCTATTCTTTCAGTTATCCTCAGCTTCCGAATGCTATTCAGTTCATACTGCTAGATTCAATATGGATTATTCAGTATGGATCAGAGTAGCAGTTTTCAGGTAGTCAGACTTTTGATGATATGCATAAAAATCTATATTATCTTGCTTAGGGTGTATCTTATTATCTGTGTTTTGCCATTTAAGTCTCTTGGTCCTTGTTCTGGGCAACTGAAGACTAACTTTGTAGCTTCAAATGGTTCTGGTGATGAAATGCTTGATGTAGTGAACATCCTGTGCCATACAAGAAAAAAAAAATATTGGTGTGGCACACTGTCTCATTCTGCCTGTTGAATATGGTGACTGTTTTGATTCCCTTCAACCATTTATTTACAGCTTTATTGGTGTTTTCCAGACACAGATGGATCCTTGATGTGCAGCTGACTCACAGGCATATTTTATCCATTCAACTCTTGATAACATAGGCCTTAAGAGCAATGAATGCCATGTATTTTCTTCCTGTCCATCCAGGCAACTGCATTTCATAGCCAATTTGGAGCCACTGTGGTGCCGATGTTCCAAAGTATCCAGTATCTCCACAAAATTATCTTGTGTGGTCGTCAGGATTTTGAACTATATTTGGAAATTAGCTATCAATGAATGCATACACTTAACACTAATAGCAAATTTACTCCACAAAAATAGTGTAATGTCTCAAAATGATGAGGGCAATCATTCAAAACAGTCTATTTTTTGAATATACTGGTATTTTGATGACATAACATTGCATTTAGCATTGGGGAAGAAAATTGACCATGTCCTATGCAAGGGAACCACCCCAAAATTTTGTCTCGAGAAACCACAGAAAATCTAAATCAGGTTGTCCTTAAGGATATTTGTATTATAGGAAGATATGTATATGACATATACTTGCTCTTCCAACCACTGAGAACAGACTGTCATTAGTATGGATGATTCTGCTGTAAGCAGACTAATGACTAAATTTCCTGTGCATCAGTGTAAATTTGATTTCTCTCTCTCATACTTTTCAATGCTAAAATAAGTGCCTCACAATCTGATAATACACTGGCGAAAATTTGCACAGAGAATCTATCTGCTGATAAATCTGTGAAAATGTTAATCATGTAACATTTCTTCTCTGTATTTTTGTTAGGAAACCCAGCTTTGTATTGTGATTGCTTCCTAGAATACTGTTGAAAAGGTGTGCATCACTTTGAAATGTGTGTTTTCTGTAATTTTCCACAAGATTTGAAGTCTGTTAGAACTACTGGCAGACTTGGGAGAGCCAGCCATGACAATACTCTTCCATCTGGTGAGCAAGATGTATGAGACAGGTGAAATACCCTCAGACTTCAAGAAGAATATAACATTTCCAATTTCAAAGAAAGCAGATGCTGATAGGTGTGAATATTATTCAGCTATCAGTGTAATTATTCATGGTTGCAAAATACTAATCTGAATTCCTTAAAGAATAATGGAAAAACTGTCTAAGCTGATCTCGGGTAAGACCAGTTTGGATACTGGAGAAATGTAGGAACACGCAAGGCAATACTGACCCCATGATTTCTCTTAGAAAATGAGTTAAGGAAAGGCAAACCTACATTTATAGCATTTGTTGACTTAGAGAAAGCTTTTGACAATGTTCACTGGAGTATTATATTTGAAATTCTGAAGGTAGTTGGGGTAATATACAGGGAGGGAAAGGCTATTTACAACTTGAACAGAAACTATACAGAAATTATACAAGTTGAAGGGTATCAAAGGGATGCAGAGGTTGAGAAGGGAGTGAGATAGGTTTATAGCCTGCCCCTTACATTATTCAATCTGTACATTGAGTAAGCAATACAGGAACCAAAAGAAAAATTTGGAGTATGAATTGAAGTCCAGGGAGACGAAACAAAAACATTGAGATTTGATGATGATATTGTAATTCTGTCAGAGACAGCAAACAGCAAAGGACTTGGAAAGAGCAGTTGAATGGAACAAACATTGTCTTGAAAGGAGGGTATAAGATGGAAAAAAAAATAATGGAGTGTAGTTGAATTAAATTAGGTGTTGCTGAGTAAATTAGATTAGGAAACAAGACATTTAAAGTAGTAAATGAGTTTTGCTGTTTGGGCAGCGTAATAACTGATGCTGGCCAAAGTAGAGAGGATATAAAATGTAGACTGGTAATGGTAAGAAAAGCATTTCTGAAGAAGAGAAATTTGCTAACATCGAGTGTAGATTTAAGCTCCAGGAAGTCCTTTCTGAAAGAATTTTGTATGGAGTTGAGCCTTGTACAGAAGTGCAAACATAATTGATGAACAGTCTACACAAGAAGAGAAGAGAATCTTCTGAAATGTGGTGCTACAGAACAATGCTGAAGAAAAGATGGGTACATCATGTAACTAATGAGGAGGCACTGAATGGAATTGGGGAGCAAAGAAATTTGTGGCACAGTCTGACTAGAAGAAGGGTTTGGTCGGTCAGACTCATTCTGAGACAAGGGATCACCAACTTAGCACTGGAGGGAAGTGTGGGGAGTAAAAATTGTAGAGGGAAACCAAGAGATGAATACAGTAAGCAGATTCAGAAGGGTGCAGGCTGCAGCAGTTACCTGGAGATGAAGAGGCTTGCACAGGACAGAGTAGCATAGAGAGCTGCATCGAACCAGTCTTTGGACTGAGGACCACAACAACAACAGTTACAAACAGCAAGTTTTCAAACCCAAGGAAGTGTGATGGTGTGTTTAGGTGGGCCATATTTTCCAGCAATAGCATTGCCATCAACATTGCTGCAACATGGGTACATAGACAGCAGTTTTGCAGTATGGCTGGGCAATACTGTTGATGTTGCAGGATTTGCTAGTGTATTACCAAGGGGTTGCCAGCATTGTCCACCAAGGATAGAGAATATTTTATATTGCAAGGATATATCGATCTCTGTTCTTGCCTGTAAATGCTTTTCTCCTGCTCTCACCTTTGTTTCCTACTTCTCTCATCAGAAATGCTGTAGTCAGATGCCTAGGCAAAAACAATATCATTTCATTTTTATTCAAAAGCTTGTGTCAGTAAGTATAAACACATATGTTTTAAGTGTTTTTTGTGTACAGCAATGGAGAAGGGATTCATCTATGACCAAAGCTACAGGACATCAAAATTGATATATTGATATGTATTAAGACCACAATCGGGGAGTGGATGGATGGAAGGGTGCTGGAGGAGGGGGAGGGGGGGGGGGAGGTGGTGGGAAGGGGGCATTGGCAATCTGTTGCTGATAAGCCAGGTATCACATTATGAAGTGCTCAAAAAAAAATTCCATAGTATTCATATGGCTTGTATTTGATGTCATAATTTTGGTACTTTATCAAGAGGTGCATGAAGTAGGAACTGATAGCGTGAATGATGGTATGTGCCCATGAACGGAAAAAAAAAAGAAAAAAAAAGTTGCATTGTAATATCGAACTTCCCTTATTGAAATCTTGCAGTCCTTATACAAAGCACTGCATACTTCTGGAACAGGTATGTATCTAGCATCAGTACATGAGTTTAATTTTCTGAAGTATCTCACTCACTTAATAAGGAATGCATCCACAAAGTCCAATGACTCTTCTTCTTTCTAACTTGATTCCTTGTTTGATGCAAAATCAGTAGCAGTGCATTCACTTCCACTACCTCACATTCGTCCATGTTGTGGCAATAGTGTGGCCCTTTGTGAATTTTTCTTGCCTGGAAATGTATGGCCAAAAAACGTTGCTGGGTAATAATGGCCGGTAATGTTGTAATATATATGCTGCAGTTCATAAGCCACAGTATTGCCGTACAACATGTCAGAATAATTTCTCAGCAATATGCAATTTTTATAGCCCAATAAAAGTACCCAATCAGCACATTCGTAAACAGAGTTTGTTGTCACAGGATGCCACTTGTCATGATATGCTGGTGCAATACTGCGCCATGGTGCTCACTTGGGCACCACAGTCAACCTGCTGGTTGGTGACCAGCAAGTTACCAAAACTAAAGATATGGGCATACATGAGATTTACTGCAGCCACATCACAACAAACCTGCTCTTGCACATATTACCAGGCTGGTGATCTAACTGGCGAGTCACGAGTTAGCGTCCCCTGCAATGTTGGCTTCCACTGTAAGGCAGTTACCATTCCACTATCATCTTGCCCGTGGATCTAGCTACAGCACTTATTGGCCAAGGGTCAAACTGAGCCAGCAGGGCATCCACCATTGCCAGCCAGATGAAGGTCTGGAGTTCATACCAACATGCCTATGAGGCCTCACACACAGCCGTTCACCATTCAGCCAGCCTCATTTATGGCCAAGCCACACTGCACCACAGCTGAGCCAGCAGCCTCAGTATACAGATATTTCAAGGTTCCCGTGTCACCTTCCTGAGCTGGCTGGGTCATCACTGTGCTCTGAGCACTGACATGCAAGAGCATGGTGTCCACTGCCCACCACCCAGTGCCTGCCTGACCTGAGTATGAGTCTTTGTAAATAAATAAAGGCTACTGCTGACAATTAGCCTCTTTTGACGCATGCTGACACACAATAAACTTTTTACTTATCTTTTCTTGCACAGTTGGGTCCGGTTCTTCATGTCTAGGGGTCTGATTCTTGAAGCTGAAATTCTCAAGTTTTAGGTTCTCATGGTTTAATTGATTTAATAATTTTGAAGAATGTCTTTGCAGAAGTTTTGTTTTCACAATAATTTATTGTTTCACATTTTTTTGAATTTTCACATTAACAAAGCCAAAATTACATTGTTCATCCAAAATACATCCGATCACACCAGAGGCATGCTTAATACTGCTTCACTCTGTGGTAATAATAATATTCCAAAGGATTTACAGCTTTTCTAGACAAATGAATTTCTATTAGTTTAAATTATTATTTTATAAATGAATACAGAAATAAACAGTACTAGATTGTGTAATTAATAATAGAAATTTCAAGTGTGCCAAATATTTTGTAATCTCAAATGTTTCTAAAAAAGCAATTTTAACTGTACATTCAGAGCTACTTCATATTGATCGTGACAACAAAAACAAAGTAATCCCTTTTCATAAATTTTAGCTTGAAATATAACATATTGTGTATAAGATTATACGAATTTTTTTGGAAAAACTGCTGAGATAATATTGACCTGTCCAAAATTCAAAAAATATTTCTGGTATCAACTACTCCTGTTGAGAAAAAGGAATACTAGAGGAGGATATCCCTTCACAAGGTGCTACCTTCATTATCAGTTCAGTTCAGAGTATGTAGCAGCATTTGTATTCTGCAAGCACTCCTGGGTTCCTTGTGTCTATTATTCCTGGGTTTGTCTCTGTACTCTTCCTTAAATTCTATTGATATGTCTTCATTTTGTTAGAAATAGGTTTGGTTATGGTATCTGGAAAATCTTCAAGGGTCAAACTGAGGGAAACGGTTTACATGTTGCACTCCTTCTGCTTGTGTATGTGAAAGTAGTGATGGTACACTGATGGAATAAAGGATAGGTCAATGTAGAAGTGGTGTTAATAGTCTGATTTGTCTGTTCATGATGCAGTGCTGATTCGAAACAGTGTAGCAAGGCACTGCAATACTATGGATGCAAGATGGGTCATTTGCCTTTATGCTATTGTTATACTGTTCCTGGTGCTTTGAAGTTCAGTCATCATGATAGCAGAGAGCCTACCAATGATAACAGTCAGAATCAGTGCAAGGAATAATGGCAGAAATATCAGGTTAACGAGAAGTATAATCAGGAGAAAATGTTACTGAGTAATAGGAGTCGAATTAAGGGGCATGTTTGGTAGCTGGTAGAGCACTTGCGATTAAATAAATACATCAGTGGTATTGCAGAGCTTATGGAACACACTATGATGAATGGGTCTCTCAGGGAAGAGAGGATAAGTTTTAACTCTACTGTGATGTTTATTTTGCACATATGCTTAGGATGTTTGGATCAAAAAAGACCTGTTTCTTTTCTGTTCCCTGTAGATAAACTTTCACACATTTTTGTATTGAAATCATAAATACAGTTATAATTTAGATAGTTTAATGCATTAACACTTCAAACTGAATAGTGGAATAGTAAATCAATATAATAACTGAATATTATAATAATTATGTGTGTTGATTTTAATACACTATGCCTAACTTTTAGTAATAGTTATCACATTTGTATGTACGAAGATTTTGCAAGGGAATTTTTTTAAACATTCCACTGAATTTTTGTTGTCAGTTTTCCCACAGAGATGATATGTGTCTCTCTTTTTACTGCTAGGATCATTTTCTTCCAATGTGGAGGGTGTAGAATCTCTGGATTTTGACCTTCTGGAACTTGTGACCTCCTCAAATAATAACTTTCCATTCATAGACCAAATATATGCCCAGAAAGATGGTCTGGCCATACGAAGCTCCCTGGCAAGCACCCTAGTCGACATCTTTGTCAATAGTCTAGAAAGAAAATTGTTCTCTGAATTTGAACAAAGTACAAGTAAAATTAAACTACGCAAAATGTATGTAGATGACTGCATTTTGCTGTTCAAAGGTTGTATGCAAGAAATTTACGATCTGCGCATTGTTCTTAACAAGAGTGTAAAATTTACAGAAGAAGTTGAAGCAAACAACTGTATTAACTACTTTCATCTACAATTTGAAAGATGGGATAGTGAGATTACACTGGGGATTCACTGCAGACCTACTACTACAGATTGAATCATAAATTCAACATCATGTCATCCAAATAACCATTAAAAGCCTACTGTAATTTAATGCTTAGTAGACTGAAAATGTTACCGTTAAAACAAACTGAAATAAATAAAGAGCTACGCATCTTAAAAGAGGTTGCTGTAAATAATGGCTAAAACTCCTCAATAGTAAACAATCTTCTCAAAACAAAAAAGCCAAATAGACCACAACAAGAAGTACAACCATCTAAGTTGACTAGGGAGGATAGTAGTAACACTAAACAATGCTTTACATCTATACCCTATACGGGTACAGTTTCCTCTAACATTATTTAAAAATACAAAGATGAAAATGTCATTTAAAACCAATAACAACTTAAGCAAACAACTGAGACAATACAAAAATAAAATAGACCCCTATACAAAATTTGGAGTACACAAGGTTGGTCATGCAATAAATGTTATGTAGGCCAGACTGGGAGATCCTTTTCAGACAGATATAAGGGGCATTGTAGAAAGACTGAAAACAACACATCCAAATTCAGTAAACATCTGATGGACTGTGACCATGACACTTCAAATATTGAACAATCTATGGACATGTGTTACTTAAAAGTAAAAAGATGAATGTTTTAAAAGAAATAGAAATATATAATGTTTTGTCTAAAGCCCCTGACACAATTCTGAATGACCAAGACTTTCGAAACAGGAGGTTCTTAGAAAATTTCACATGCTTGTCATAGGGTTTTTAGTGGTTTATGTATTGAAATGTTTTATCTAAATTTAGGGTTGTTGATTGGTTTTTATGGCTATTAGGATTCTAATGTATAGCTTACCAACAGAAAGATCTTACAAGGTCTTCCAGACATACAGATACTTCTTTGTGCCAGTTTCCTTATCATTTTCCTCCGTTGTCTTACTTCTCACTACACAACTATTAACAGTAATATGCAATATTAGACTCATGAAATATCATCCTGTTGTTGCTAGTACTTCATATTGTGCATAGATTCTTATCATAAGCATGTGTATGTGAGATTTTTCACACCAGTGTATTTGGTGAATGCCTCCTTTTTTTGCCAATGCCTTCAATTGAATATCCTGTGTACACCACACTGAGGAAAAAAAATCTTGGAATTGTATATGATTGAATCGTGTAATGGCTGTTTATGTTGATTGTACCCATAGAGGTTTTGGCATTTTCTGTCTTCTAGCAAACTTCTTTGTGTTACTCTTGTGTGCATCTATTGTTAATAAGATATGATGACCATTATTCACTGGTGTATACAGTTGTGTTAAAGTACAGTTATTTCAGTAGGAGTTTGCCATTAAGGCTCTATTAGCCCATGTTAAGGTTAACTGAATATGCTGGAAATTCTGTCATCTCCCTGTGCTTAGTTAACATCCTTGTAATAAATAAGATATGTATCTATTGTGATTAAGATAGGTTGTACACATACAATAATCTATTAATGATATGTAACACCAAAGTGGCTTTCATTAGATGCTTTTTTCCTACTAAGGGGCAACTGCTCCATTTTATACAAGAGCAATGCATTTTTACATTACGAAATGCATATTATGATCACTATATAGTATCTTACTTTTACTATGTTGGATAAACATTACATTGTGACTGCAGTCTCATGTTTTCTATCCATCTTGGATCCTGCACCCATCCCACACCAATAACCCCTCCCAAATCACCCCCCCCCCCCCCCCCCCCCCCAATTTGAGCCTGCAACCACTTCACTTGCCTATTGAAGTTTCTTGGCCCTGCCCTATCCGCCACCCCAACTTTCTCCTACCTCTTCACTCTCATTTTGATTTTTTGTGCTTCAACATTTAATCAATTGTGCACTTATATCTCCCCCCCCCCCCCCCCCCCACAAATCCTGTACGTTCCCACGTCTAATGCTGCTTTCCCCACTTCTCCATCTCGCTATTGTCCTTTGACATTGCTGCTCCCCCTCCCCCCGTATTTGATTCCAAATCTCTCTTAATTACACTGTTAGGTGTCTTAATTTTATAAGACTTGGCTTAACAATATTCCTGTAGCCCAGCATCCATGTCCCCCTCCCCTCCCCCCTGCATTTTTAACTCATATTGTTAACATTTCATATATCAGTGGCACTGACTATATTCTTATATGTGATTCTCTGTCTTTGAATTTTATTTTGTTTTGTTCCTTTTAGACTTTAGCTCTTCACCCAAATGAATGTAGATTCACTTAAAGTTGTTGATGGTGTATACATATTTATTGCAAAGATGATGGTGCACAGTGCCACTCCAAAGATAATTATGTATATTGTGAAGATATTTAACATTAATAGCCATGTAACTATGATGCTGTGTCATTTTAGTATTCAGTTGTTCTATTACTCATACTCTTTGATTTCACTATCATTACATTTTAAGGACAGATTAAAACAGTTTTAATCTGCCAGGAAGTTTCATATCAGCACACACTCCGCTGCAGAGTGAAAATCTCATTCTGGAAACATCCCCCAGGCTGTGGCTAAGCCATGTCTCCGCAGTATCCTTTGTTTCAGGAGTGCTAGTTCTGCAAGGTTCGCAGGAGAGCTTCTGTAAAATTTTGGAAGGTAGGAGACGAGATACTGGCAAAAGTAACACTGAGAGTACCGAGCGTGAGTCGTGCTTCGGTAGCTCAGATGGTAGACCACTTGCCCGCGAAAGGCAAAGGTCCTGAGTTCGAGTCTTGGTCGGGCACACAGTTTTAATCTGCCAGGAAGTTTCATATCAGCGCACACTCCGCTGCAGAGTGAAAATCTCATTCTGTGTTACTGTTTTACTGTTATGAACATACTGAAACCTGATTTCCCACTATCAAATAAGTTGATTTTTAATCTTTTGATGTGGTTCACCAAAATAATTTGTTTCTAAACAATTTCTTTCACTTTTCTGTAAAATCTTTATGAGTCCACATTATTCAGCTTCTGAAGCACAAAGTAACTCATGCCATCATGGTAAATAGGTCACCGCAGGATACAATGAGGTGGGAGTGGATTTAAACATGATAAATACAAAACTGATTAACTTAGATTGTTTTTATCAAAATATCATGGTTGATTACATACAATAATTATTCAAAAATCATTTCAGACTTTAAATAGAAATGACTGCATTAAACATAATATACAAAAAAATTAAATAAATTGTGACACTCGTTTCCACTGAATTACAAGATGTATTCATGAAAACTGCAAACACAGAAACTCACAGTACAAAGAAGAATACAGAAACCTTTTAAAATATTGTATAAAAATAATGATGAATGATTTATGATATACGTAACATCTGAAGTGAAACACCAATCATAAAAATTCAAGGAAACTGAATTAACACAAAGAGAATCAAGACAGTTAATGATACACCAATTGCTGACAACAAGAGTGTACTCAAAATACAAAATTTACAATAAGTGATGTGATTTTCAGAAACAACAACACGAGACAGAACATTTAAGAAAACACCCATCATATGACTCTTCATCAGCTGTGCAGTCAGGCACACTTAGTCTTGAACAATTGTCTACACTCTCAGCTCACTTAAAAAATACCTTGAATATTGAATAAAATTAAAAATTTACAATTTGACCACAACTCTTGGTAGCACATGGCACACTGGACACTGAGCACCAATTATGTACACAGGTACAAGGAACAGGAATAGAGGCACCTGGCCTTTTCTCTTACAATTTCACAGCACATAACGCAGCATCGTTACAAATGTCGTAAAACTACATTTCTCAGCTTACCCAGTTATAGCTATCATCAGCATTTACAGTAGAAAATGTTCTCATTTCAAGTGAAACATAAAATTTGAACTGAATACCTGATATAGATGGAAAAAAATGGTGCAAAGGAACAAGTGTCCTACTTACACCATTTTGCAAATGAGGTTATCATATTTTTTTCTCTCTCTTTCTGTAAGATTCCTTACTTTAAACTGTTTTTCTCAAGAGACTCTGACACTTTCGCAGCTTTCCGTGGAGGTAAGTTCACACTCGTTCTGCTAGTGTTGGCAGCTGTACGGTTTTCTGTCACAGCCATTATTGAGGTACGCCATGCACTTGTACTGGATGCACTACTTGTCTCAGTACTGGATACACTCCCACCCACTCTCACAAGAGTCATCTTTGGCACTCTGTCCACTGCTGAGTCATCAACTTGCTGCTGTGACTGAGACCTGACTACCTTCTTTGAGACTGTCACACCACTGCCCGAGGGGCCGTCATAGATGAAGTCATCACGTCGCACAAACATTCTCGTTCTTACAGGCTGCTTGCGCCGTTCGACACCTGATCGATTACTGCACTGGCTACTGCTATCACTGTGAACCACTACCATTTCTCCAGCCTGTTCTTCCTCAGGCAGTGTGACTCTCTCATCAGAACTACCTTCTGGAGCATCCTCTGGACACTCTGAATTTTCTTGTGGGCCATCTTCTGGAAGGTCATCCAGACTGCCATCTCTATCTCCTCGTGGACTGCCCACTCTATCACGTTCTGGCATGCCCTCCTGGCCATTTCCTGTGCTACCTTCCATACTGTCTTCTCTGCTGTCTTGAGAATCATCATCTGGGCTGTCTGGACTACTTCGAAAGCCATTTGAAACAGCTAACTGTGGCTCCATTTGGCTGGCAGATGCTGAACCAAATATCACTTCCATCACCATCCGACGTAATGCATTCTTCTTTGAATCTGTACTTGCTGTACTCCCTGGACTCCTTGGTACATCACTGTCATTTTCAAAATCTGATCTTGAATAATCTGTTTCTGGTTGATCTTCCTGATCTCTGTCTTCTTCTCTGTCTGTAAAAATCACAACTTATTACTTAGTGCTTCACCACAACAGGTGAGTACTGTCACACAATAAAAGCAATTAACAATCATACTGATATCAAGAATTATTACACAAATCTTTGGTTAGCTACAGAAATGCCACCAGCACAAGAATAATTCAAATAAATATTGATAGGTCAACATGGGCTACTGCAAGAACGAAATTAATTTAGAAAATACCACCACTTGGTGATATCTTAATGACTGTGATGGTTGCTGGTCTACAGCACTACATTTAAATTTCATAATGCAGAACTTTACAGTTATTGGTTTCTCTAATACATTCAAATCAAATATCTATTGTAAAACATTAGTCCTCAAGGAAAATTTATATCAGAAGACCTCTCTCTGTTTTCAAATTCAAAGCTTTTAACAAGCTTTTCATGTAAACAAGATTAATGAGAGTAGTATAACTTTCCAAATTTTATGGCCAGCTAACAATATGCGGTTTAACGTATTCTTGAAGGAACTTCAATACTAAAAGAAGAAAACATATTAACAACAACTGTTTAGAATGCTCCCAACTTGAATACACATTAATACTTTTGTAAAGTGCTCTCAGAACATGCAGATTATGTGCAACCCACGATGGGGCACAAGAGAAGCTCCTGGATACTAAGTTCACTGCAGTTTTCATCTTTTGAGGTGTCACTGTAAAAATGATGTTTCTAAATAATTTGCATTATATCTAGTGCACCTCTCCATGCCATAAAGCCTGTCATAAAATTACTCCAAGTGTTTCCTGCCAGCTGAGTACATTCATCAACCATATCATGCCTTCAGGAACTCTTCATCTGTAAGAGATCAATATTCTTTAAACAATGGAAAATTCAGGATAGAATGTAACAATACCAGAGAAGGAAAGTTGCTACTCACCATATAGTGGAGATGCTGAGTTGCGATAGGCACAATAAAACACAGCTGCACTCTCAGAGAGCTGAAACTCTCTCTGAGATTGAGACAAAGGCTTAATGGCCGAAAGCTATGAGTGTTTGAATCTTTTTATTGTCCCTATAGCAACTCGGCATCTCCACTGTATGGTGAGCAGCAACTTTTAATTAGTTTCGTAAATGAGGCATAAATGCATATGGAAAGTCAGAGCTACACAGTGGATATTCAGTAATTTTGAAACTTACTGCCTCTAGATCTTGGAGTCATGAAAGAGATACTTGTTAGTTTTGCTCAAGCATATCTCAATGTCCATGGATCATACTGGTCAGTCAGCATCCAGACCACCAACCAAGATCAGAGGTGTGATGATGATAAGGCTTTTTTAGGATTGTTACTGATTTGCATCACGTGGTAGTAAATGTACTGCCTGGTATATTTTTTCCTGCCTGCACAGTTCCCAAACCAGAATATTGAACTTCTTCAGTGCCCACATGCAAAACTATGTACATAAGGGAAGCTTTATAATAGGTGCAATGTAGCAATTGTATCTGCAAGTTTTGGTTCTTGCCTCCTAAATGAGGTTGAATAGGAAGTAGTGAGTTGTAGTCTTTCTTTCTTTCGTACACACTTTGTTAAACTTATTTGTGAACTACTCCTCCTCCTCTATGTTAATATGCCACTTAGGCTAAATATAGTGTGATTATCATAACAATTCAACTTACAGTTATGAATATGATATTTGTCATTCATAGGCAACCCTGATATACTTCCCACCTACTTTCTAATCTGCACACATCTATATCATGTGATTGAAATATTTGTTGTTACACTGTAGATTGTTGCAAGATAGCAGTCTGAATCAGGAAAATCACTTTTTTTATTCTTTTAACTTAGTTAAGAATGCTGCAATTCCATACAAAGATTTTTTAAACAAATAATAGTAAAGTAAAACAAATTTTCTTGTTATAGTGTTATAGTTACACATTTAGAAGCTTATTTGAAGCAACAACATTACATTTCATAGAGTGGCTATACATCCACCACGTCTGAAGCAAATTGAATTCCTGTCTGCAATTTTATCGGTAGTCAGGGGTGTTGTCCTCTGTGTCGCACACCCTTGAAATTGCCTTTGACTAACTTAAAATAGCTCGTCAGCTTAATTTTTTCTAAAAAAAACCAGTAAAATCAGTGATTTTGTGTATAGCAGCAGCAACAAGGAAAGTTTTAGTCAAAAGATTTCAGTCAAAATGAGGATCAATTTTTCACTGTGATAAAACTTCAAGAGAACTCGAAACATCCACTGTTCTCGTTGCTCACAAACTGAATATAAATCAATGAATTTTGAGCAAGTGCCACCAGGAGATTATAGAGTAAACTTTGAAATGTGTTGTGTTTGACTAATAGACAGGCACAAAAATTCTGTATTTCTGTTTGTATTTTAAGGAAACTTTAAGCTTCAAACACCAGTGCACTATGTGTTACAAATAGTTAACACAAGTTATTCAGTAATAACAATGACATGCAATACAGTAAAACAATTTATTTACATTTCATTTTCACAATGTTTTACTGGCATTTCTTTTTTATTGGTATTTTGATTTTACAGAGTTTTCATTTACACCTATTTTTGCAAATATTTCACTAAGTTTTATCAGTTGTTGTAAAAGATGATCACGTTTACAAATAAGGAATTTCTGATTAATTGGAGTTAAGTATTCTTAGGTGAGATAATTTCAGAAGCTTTCAAGTAACTGTAGCCTTTTTGAGCCATCAGTCTTCTGATTGGTTTGGTGTGGCCTGCCACAAATTCCTCTCCTGTGTCTCAGCAGAATAAAAATGTAGTGCTCAATAAAAATGTAGGGCGAGCACTAATTTTCTTATTTGCTGAGAATACCTTGCTTTGGCAGTAGCTTGATATTCCAAAACCTACTTCAACAGATCCATTACAGTTTCACTATTTAACATACTAGCAACAGAATTACATAGCTTAAAAATAAATAAACAAACAAACCAGCAACTTATGTTTCTTTTATATCACACATTAAATTGCTTTATATGCTTCTTCAGTAGCACATTGTATGCTTGTATTCAGTCATATTGTGCTTTCAGCTTTTTTTTTTTTATTTTTTTATTTTTTTATTTGGAAGATCATAACTCATCATAAGCAGGTATACAAGACACCAAAAGAATGAAATTCCATCGTAAGATTATAATAATAGTTTTAGTGCATAAAAAACAGAAATTATCACGATCCTTCAGTGTCTGCAGACTTAACCAAAGCCACGAGTTGATAAGCCTCATTTTAACCCCTTTGACTCCTCTTAATGTTCTGACCATCGTGGAAATGGTGGCAGAGTTAACATTAGTTGCTGCAAGGAGCCCTCTAACTCTATGAAATTTTAACTTGTTGATCCAAAGTAACAACATGTTCTAAGCACCTGCTCTACTTTTAGGCAACTTAAATTGAAGGCCGATCTTCCAATCTCATTTGTTGCACTGAATGTTAGTATTAACCAACTGAACTTTAAGGGAAATAATTATTATTTTTGTTATCACTTATACTAAAGGAGGACTTTACCTAAAAGTTTAGCTAGTTAATGTCCATTTCTACATGCCTGCTTGCTGTTCAACAACTCTTCTATTCAGTGAGCAGTAATCGTCCTTCATATACATACTTACTTTGAGGGAAAGTGACTGAGATGAATCTGTGTTAGAGTATAGCCAGCTAAAGCGAAAAATACCCATTCTGGCATTCTGTTTCCATAAGAAAAAGTGGTTCAGTTTAGAATGCTTTCTGCTATAGTGTCAAAGTTTTATTTTAGAAGCATACACCTGTGCTGAGATCAGGTTATTCTTCACTACATTCTTTTCCTAAATGATGCCAGTCACACTTGGTAAGCAAGCAAACCTGTGTGGAGTGTGGAAAAGTAAGGGTGTGAAGCACTGAGTCAATCCATGTGATGCAGCTGGAGTGTTAAAACAGAAGAGCATAATCTTTAAAGGTCAAATATGTGCATTCAAGTCCTGGTATTGTAAAGCATTACAATACAAAGAAATGAACTTCCTGGGAAGTTCACAACCAAACAGGTCTTGTAGCAGCCTACTAAGGCACTGGTCTGGTAAAAGCTTGATTTACTGATAGAAGGCAGACTCTGAAGACGGGTAAATACCTGCCAATACTTTCTGTGACAATTCCTTGCAGCGCTATTTCTCTACAGGAGAGAACAGAATTTCAGTTGACTACCAGTAAAAATTCTGCTGCACCAAGCTGCTCTCCTAGATGTGTTCAGTGCCTTGAACTCCTCGTCTAGTTAGAAGCTATTCTTTTGCAAAGAGCTGAATATCTACATTCAGGAAATTGTTGGCAGCATTATACTCAGTTTTTGTGAAAAACATTTTTTATTTTAATAGCTGGCAATTGCATATTTTACACAAATGATGTGTTTCACATTTATACAGTCCATCTTGAGATTTTGAAGTAACTCACTGTGTAGGAAATAAACAACATTCAAATTGTTAAAATAAATTAAGAGCATCATGTGAGTTAGTGAGTCATAAATCTGTGTGTATATTATATGCAAATCTGAAAACGTCATTTGTATAAAGTTTTAGATCCCTGACTGTTTAAATAAAACTGTTATTCACACAGTGGTCGCCCTTCACTGACATAAAAAAACCTTACTCTTGTAAAATGTTTTTGTTCATACTAAGGTTAGAAAGAATCCTGCAGTGTTTGATAAAGTCACGTACCACACTGTTACAATTTAACATGTCAGCAACAGAATGAAGATGTGTCCTTTAAAGATGAGAAATGAGCAGCTTCATCAAATATCCACCCTGTCAATTATTTTATACGACTGATAGCTTGTGAGGAATTAATCAGATGAAGTTATAGGCAAACCTCTTCTGAAGACTGAGCTATAGGCAAGCCTCTTGAGAAGATCAAGTTATGGGCAAATCTGTTCAGAAGATGATTATGTTATATATGCCTAGATTTTCCATCATTCTAGATATACAATCTACTAGTAACACTAAAATAAATAGGTTCTTGCATGGAATCACTGTTTGCAGGTGGGACGTCTATAATGCTTAGACTGGTTTCAAAATCACCACAGGTGTTATGTAGTTGTGACAATCAAAGTAGCAGCTGGAAAATGGCTAACTATAATCAGCAATGACTACATGCTTTGTGGGCTGGCCACTATGAAGTGCCCTCTCCATTTTGTTTTAGGTAAAGTATGAGTTGAACACATGCACATGCACCCTCCCCCTCTCCTCTCCTGCTCCCGCCCCCCGTCCTCACACACACGCACACACACACACACACACACACACACACACACAACAATAACAACACTTGCAGTTTTCCTGACTGCTTGCCAGGAAAACAAAACAGCTTTTTTGTGAGCTGTCACTGTAGAGCAAAAATGGTGACTTAACTATGACTATGGCTATTCAGATGGTTTTCTGGTACCTTCAACCAAGAGTCATACAAATTTTTTCCTTGGGAGATAGAGTCCAAAGCACAGTGTCAGTTGTATTTCTTCAAATATACGAAATATCACTAAGCATATGAACTTTTGGAACAAATCCCAAACATTAAGACAAGACTGAATAATACACTTTTTAATTTCTTAACCGCATCATATGCACATTTAGTTATTTTGATAATATATGAATGTACAACAACAATTCAATTAAAATTAACAAGATGGATGGTACCTTATGACAATGTAAATTGCCCTACCCCAAAAGATATTTTCTGTGACTATACATATTTTAGCCTGCAGAAATGATTTTTAGTAGGTGTGATACAAACAATCCATATTTTAATTTCAAAATCAATTGTCACGCACATTAAGTTTCACTTGTAAAAGCACCACTGTGAGAGCACAATTTTTTTGTAATTGACACCATTAGAATTGTTCAGTTGTCCACCTGTGCAAAGTTTACCCTGTCTACCCTGTTTTATTTGTTAACAACCACAAACACAAGTAGGATTTTTATAAGATAGTGTGAAATTGGCTTTTTGGAAACTGATTTAATTTTACAGTGTCTGTTTCTTCAGACATGCATGTCTGAAAAAACAGACATTGTAAAATGAAATCAATATTACAAGCCTCAATGTGCAAAAATAATGATAATAACATTGATCTTTATTACTTGTAGTCTCATTCTCCCTGTGCAGAAATCACGTAATGTACAAGCATTAGGGAATGTTGACATTGTGGGTAGCTTATGGAGGTTTGGGTTTGTCCAAGGAGCATGCTAGGATAGCTAGAGTGGTTAAAGTGACTGCTCACAGTAAGTGAAAAATCTGTTTTCAAGTCCTGGTCCAGTATGAATACTCATGTGTCACTAATAGGTAGTTTATCTATACCCAATACAGCTGATCATACAGACTTCACCATCAGTGAATAAATTTCATAATATTTACTATTTATTTATGTCTCAAGAAACAGACATTGCATAATTAAATCAATGCTACAAGCCTTGTTGGCAAAAACAATGATAATAACATTGATCTCAATTTCTTGTAGCCTCACTCTCCCTGTGTGGGAATCACATGATATGTGAGCATTAGGAGATGCTGATATTGTTTGTGGCATATGGGAGTTTGGGTCAGTCAAGGGAGTGAGCTTGGGTAGCCAAAGTGGTAAAGGTGATCACTCACGATAAGTGGGAAATTCAGATTCAAGTTCTGCTCCAGCACAAATTTTCATGTGTAGGTAGTTTACATACATCTAATACAGCTTCGGAAAAAAAATTTGTCATCAACGAATAAATTTCATGTTTTTCTGAGACTCTTGGCACACACCAAATGATTTCGCAGAGGTTTCTAGGTTACTCTAAGTGACAGAAGGTTTTCCATGTCAAAGAATCTTTTTAAGAATGTTAATTTTTGAGCACCAGCTGATCATTTTTACATGTAATGTTGAATTACCGAAAGGCTAAATGTTTGTCTTGGGAAAAGGATGAGAATTAAGGTTTATTGCATTGCTGCTGTTATGGTCATTAAAGGTAGAACGCTAGATGAAGAGGACAAGGATGGGAAAGGAAATTGGCCACGTCCATTTCAAAAGAACAATCTTAGCATTCACCTTCATAAATGCGCAGAAACCATGGAAAGCCAAAATCCGGATGGCCAGGTGGGGATTAAAATCTACTCCTCCCAAATATGTGTCCACAGGAAAAGAGAGGTGGCAGGGGAAGAAAAAAGGTCAATTGGGGACACAGATGAAACCAAACTTAAAGATGATGTTCTTGCTAAGAACTTTTTGAATTATTTGTGATATTCATGGAAATAATAACTGACCAAAACTGTGTTTGTATAGTGCAGTTTCATCTAGGATTTCAACCAGTACAATGCTCTTAGTGTAATTAATCAGCTGCTGCTCAAAGCACATTAGACATACCGTATATGATATAACATATCACGTTTTGGAATGGGGTGTTATTTTCAATTGCTATCTCACTCAATAAGTTTGTAGCTAAGAAGTGTGGAGTCAGACACTAAGTTTTATGGTATGCACTTGGCAGGTTGTGTTTTGTAGGGTGTAGATATGATAGTACAAGGCATGTTTAAAAAGTAAATGCACTAATTCTTTATATATATTTTTAGAAAGAGTGTATCATAAAAATATATATGATATCATTGACAAACTTGTTGGCTATTTTTCCACATAGATGCCATTCTGTTCAGTGGATGTGGTGAGCCATGGCGCAAGGTTCTTTAGCCCTCCTCGAACAACTCTCCCACCAACTACTTCCCCCAGTTCAGAACCTCATTCTGCACATGCTCATCATTGAAAATTTAATTTCCACTCATGTGTGCCTACAGGAAGGTGAAAAGATAATAATCACAAGGTGCCATGTCAAGGAAAAGGACGAGTGGTTCGAAATATCCCAACCAAAAGACCATAATGTGAAGGTGCCACGTCAAGGAATGGGGGGGGGGGTTACAAAAAAATTCCAGCCATGTGAATCCAAGGGTTCCCTGGTGGCTAAAGCTGTGTGAAGATGGGTGTTGTGGTGCAACAAGCACACTCCTCTCATCAGCATTCTCCTCCTCTTGTTTTGAATGCTCCTTTAGAGATTTTTTCAGGCTCTCAGAAGATGGTTGTGTATTGACGGTCTCTGCCTGTAGCTGAAATTTGACCAAAATGATGCCCTATTGTCCCAAAACACTGAGGCTATCACAGTGACTACTTTTTTTCAGGCATTTAATGAGCCACCCAGGTTTCATCTACAGTCGCAGCAGAGCTTAGAATATCCTTGCCTTATAATTCAAGTCGCTCAAGGAACTTGTGGGTGCTACTGATCTGATTTTTCTTGTGCTGCTCTGTCAACTGTTTTGGAATCCACCTTGTGCACAGTTTCCAGTAACCCAGTGTTTATGTGAGTGTCTCATATAAGACTTGTGGAAACATTGTAGAAATTTCATCCACTGTCACTCGGCAGTCTTCACAGTCAGTTTCCTCAATTTTTTGCACCTGCTCATCAGTCAAATGGGAAGGCCTTCCACTCCTCTGTTCATTACAAACATTTGTTCTGCCTCCACTAAACTCGCAACAGCCACTTAAAACCACTTGTTCTGTTCATAACACCTCTGCCATGAATCACTTTGCTTTGTGAAAAAATTTCAATAGGTGTTATACTTTGCATGAGTAGGAAGCATCTTTCACGCAACTGAACACTACAATGTGAGTTTACACACTACCATGTTCCTGTGATGCTCGATCTGGCCAGCAGATCTTTCATTACCACTTAGTGTTGCCAACCCTCAACAAACAAAAGACCACAGCTCTTTATCATCACACTGCACTTACTTTCTGAATGTGCCTCGTAGTTTTCGGCAGTTCTGCTTTTTGAATGTTAGAGTCACAGAGAGACTGGTGGCGCTACAATTCACTTATTAGAGGGAATGGGAAGTCACAAAGACAATTCTGTTTATAAGCAGTTTATGTGGGATGTGCCTCTGGAGATACTCTGTGTGTTTTACTTTAAATGTACAGGTTTTCTAGGCACCGACCTTGTTTTGGCTTGATGAAAGAACGGACTTGGCTGGATCCGATGAGTGACATAACGTGTTTTGTTTGTACGAAAACTAAAATTGTGAGACTGTGTACTCTAATACTTTTACGTGTTATTCTGTGACTTGACTCTCCAAGGATTTGAGGATGTTGATTGACAACAATTACTGATTATTTGAAGATGCCAGGTAATGAATATTTCTGATCCTATGGTAAAATAAGAAGTTTTTTTGTGAAATCTGATAGTAGTACGACAAATTGTTAGTGCAAAAGTTGGTTAAAATGCGCCTGGTGACCTTTATTAAAGCAATTTGATGAGCATAATAGAGAAATGAGTCAATACAGGTTAGTTACTGACATATTTTGACATTTTTTGTTACAATTATGATGATGGATAGTGGAACTGCATGTGTCATACTTTGTTGGGAAGACATGGAGAAGGCAGCTAGAATTCTTCTTTGACCTTTCAGAGGTAAGAAAAATTAAAAGTTGCTTTTCAGGAGGAACTGCTCAAATACTTGGTCAGTATTATCACTTCTGTGTTACTTGGAAATCAGGTTGCAGAAAAAATTTCTGAATCATTGATCACTATTCTCAGCACCTTAGAAACTCAGTTTCACCTAAATAGGTTGAGTAGAAACATATCTACAACTCACATGATGCAATTCAAACCCAAACAGTCAAAATGTGAGCAGATTAAGATTATCCACTGAAACCAAGATATAGAATAAACTTACTCAGTAAATTTTTAGCATTAAATTTGGCTAAAAATGTGAGCTGTGCGGCACACATTGAGTTTGCAATGCAAATATTATCAACCGCCACAGTCATGAACACATGAAAAGTAGCATATACAAGTTTCTCTGAATCTGCTCTTAGGTAATGTATTGTTTTATGGGGAAAACTAAGCTAACATACTGTTGATACTAAAGATGCAGAAAAAAATGTTCACAATATGTGCACTGTGGATCATAAAGCTCATTGGTCATTGTTTAGAAAACTATAAATATTAACTCTCTCAGCCTTATAAATTTATGAGCCTTCTCTTTTTTTTTTTTTTTTTTTTTTTTTTTTTTGTGTGCCAAACGGAAATTATTTTTCTACATGTACATGGGAATGAAGTCAGAATCAAAATGTTTGATTCTGACTTACTACGTATGTACATGTTGACTGTGACAGTCATCTACCATGACTCTGTAAACGATGTATTGCCACTGTGACGTTCATTATTAAGATCAAGCACTTTCAGTGCTTTGTTCGAAACTGGTCACCATAAACATATATACTGCAGCTGTGACAGATTTGTTAATAAACACTTCATGAAACATGTAACATGCCAATTAAACATTCATTTGTGTGGCCATCATGTCCGTAGTTGCTTTACAATTCTTGAGGGTATTATTGTACTGTTGTTGAAACTACAAAAACGCGTGGTCCTTCCCCCCCCCCTCCCCCCCCCCCCAAAGACGTGTTCCGCTGTCTTGAGGTAAAGCATCATCATTGTAGGTGATTTTCACTTTATTCTCACTTACATTGGGAAATGCCATTTGCTAGCACATCGTTTTCTTCTTTAGACACTGATAGTTATCTAATTTTTTGTTGTTCTGCAGTACGATGCATTTCTTATATGGTTTTCACAGCACACTTATTCACATATCACTGTTTTTTGTTTGGTTTTATAGAACAAACAAAAAACAAGGTGTGCAAAAAAGTATGCTGTGAAAACTGTAAGAAATGTGTAGTGCTGCAGAAAACTAAACATTAGACAACTATCAGTGTCTAAAGAAGAAAAACGTCAACAATGTGCTAACAGATGGAATTTCTCAACATAAGCAAAATCAAGCGAAAATCACCACCAATGATGATGCTACCTCAATAAAGTGAAATGTGTCTGGTGAAAAAAAGGACACGCATTTAGTAGTTGCAATGACAGAACAAAAATACCCTCAAGACCTGTCCATAAGTCATACAAAAAAGAAATAAAGGCCTGTGGTAAAAATATCCGATTTTCAGGCAACTACACAAAAACTGATTCACCACTGAGCTTTTATATACAAGGGGGTACCCAAAAGAAACCAAACTAAGTTTTTGGTGAGCAGAGCTTTTGTAGTACTGCGTTTTGCCACTAAGATCACATAGAGAAACATTCCAGAGTCAGTCCCGACATAGTTTACAGTGACAACTGTTTTGTGTTTTTTTTTTTCCTTTCTCCCCCTTGCAACAGCTGTGCATGAACAATGTGCAGTGATGAAATTCCGCTTTTTGCTTGGAAAAAGTGGAACAGAAACAAGGATGATGCTAAGGGGAAACCTAAAGTGGCTTTCCTGTTTCAAAAATGGTGAAATGTTGGAATTTCAGTTGATGACAAACCTCATTCTGGTCACTTTCCCCTAAACACAAGAAAATGTGAAAACATTCATTCAAACATCAATGAAAATCAACAATGGACCTCTGAAAAAATTGTGGAGCTGTAAAGAGTGACATGGAGTTCAGTGCAGTGAACTGTGACAGGAGATTTGGGAATGAAAAGGGCAACTGCCAAATTCGTGGTACAACTGCTGACTGCTGAACAAAAAGAAGGTCGGGTGGAAGCATGTTGTGGTTTGAAAAAAGGTCCCAAAACGATCCAAACTTTTTTTCAAAAATCATCACAATTTACAGAACTTGGTGCTATGCTTATGATCATGAATCAAAGCAACAATCAAGCCAGCAGAAGACTTCAAGTTTGTCTTGACCCAAGAAAACTTCAGCAGGTGAAATCAAACATTAAAACAATGCTGATTTGGTTTTTTGATGTGAGAGGAATTGTCTGCATACAGAGTTTTTTCCGCTAGGTCAGACAGTTAGCCAAGCTTTCTGCTTGGAAGTTTTGAAAAGACTGCACAACAGTGTGCAGCAGAAGCGGCCTGATTTGTCGCAGTAAGGTGAGTGATTTTTTCCATTATGACAATGCCCCTGCTAACACAACCCTATGTTTATGACAATTCTTGATCAAAAATTGTATCATCCAGCACATTCACTCGACTCCGCACTGGGTGACTTTTTTTTCCCCTTAAAGAGACATGAAAGAAAAGTGTTTGACTGATTTTGCTGAGGAAGAAAAAAAAAAAAAAAAATGATGGGGGCACTGTCAAGCACCACAAAAGATGAACTTAAGCAATGTTTTGAAAAATGGAATAAAAGATTAGACAACTGTATAGTGAAATTGGAGAGTACTTTGATGGGGATTGAAGGTTTGCGCTTAAATGTGAAAAAAAGTTGGGGTTGTTTTGGGTACCCCCTCATATATCATGGTATTTTATCAAAACTATGTTGGATGTGTTATTGAGGTGCTGCCTGCCATGCTACTTTGGTTCAAATGCAAAGTTTCTCTCAACTGGTTGATAGTACCTTCAAGTGCACTAACTGCCGAATAATTGTTGCATACACAATTCCATAGATTTCAGGTAAGGAAAGATACATGTGCTGTGATTAGATTTCAAAGTTTCATTCTAGAATTACTCTTGACATTTTCTGCTGCAGCTTCAACAAACCTAGGAAAGATTTCGTTTTGACCTCAGATACTGTTTGCTTCTGAAAATACCCGTGATCCATAACAGTCAACTCTATCTATGGCACACACTGATCTCTTATCTAAATACAGGAGCAACTTATCCACAATTATGTTACAAACTGCATGCTTGAACAAAACTGCTCTAGGCAACACTTCAGGCACGTCAATTTATACTTCCAACGTTGGCACCAGACTTAAGAGAACTGCCCCAGAGGTAGCCTTGCACCAATCGCAGCCACTAGCCAATGGCTGCCCTACAGACATGCCCTCCTTTGCCAATGCAGGTAATTCCGCTATCAGAGTGGATAAGAGGCCACCGCAGTCTATCATCAGCCCCTGCTGTATCGTAATTGTCACCTGTGCGTACACACTCACCCTATCAGTGACTACAGTGTGACGGGCTTGGCTACTGAATAGGACTCTTGGAACTGCACTTTGGCTCTGACTGCATTGTATTCGGCAACTCACTAAGTTTATCAAATGAATTTTACATAACTCTTGTTGCACCTCTTATTTCTGCTTTCTGCCTTCAGAATGCATGCGTAGTGTTGTATGCAAAGAACTAACCATTTCAGCCTGGGTAATCATGTTCCATGTTTTGAAGTACCGAACTGAGTGATATGCATGCCACATGAATATCATCATCAGTGGGACCATTAGTTAGGCACGGCAAGTTTAAACGAAGTGTTTTCCCAGCAGCAATCACAGCCTTATGGAAGTTACAGCTGTTCTGTGCATATTTTGTGTTCAGTATATCCTCAGCCTGTAACAGGACAATACCTGACAACACATTCTGCAGAATAACCAAGAATTCTTAGCAGCATGGTACATACATTATTTCCTCAACTAGTTTACTGAAGACATATCACTCAATGAAAATTTACAGAAAACTGTCACTTGGGATCAAGATCATTAGGTGTTCCTTAGCAATTGGTGGTGAATCTGGATTGAAATAACCTAATAGGAAATATCCCTTATATGTGCTTTCGACCTGACAATGAGATTCACTTACAAATTCTATCTGCAGTATTGAGGAGGAAAATGCTATTATAACAGATTACAAACAACTTCTTCAGAGAAACTTTTATTTAAACACACTCTCCCTGCTGTTACTGATTGCCTTTGTGAGAGGACATGGACTGTGGGAAGGAACAGATGGTAAGTATAGAGCTAGGATCATACATCACCTACATCTATAATCCTCAAGCCACCACCTAGTGTGTGGCAAGGGGGTACTGTGAGTAACATTACCACTTGCACCCTTCCCTGCTCCATTTGTAAAAGGTGCATAGGTATAATGAGATGTAAATTGGAGACAGAAATACAGTGATGAGCCAAAACATCACAACCACTGTCCACTGCAAGAATGTATGCTGCCTGGTGGTGGTGTGGGCATGTGGTGTGGCAAGGAAAGTTAATAAGTGGAGCACACACAATGGGGGAAACATTCTAGCCTTGATACTGGCCACAAATGGGGAAATCCACAAACATAATTGACTTTGACAAAGGGCAAATTCTTATGGTGTAGCACTCACAGATCCAATGACAGATTACAGTGCTGCTGTTGGCGAAAGTGCTTCAGAGCACACCTTTCAGCGCACAATGCTGATTATGGGGGTCTGCAGAAGATGACCTATATAACATCATCAGTTATGATTATATTTGGCACAGAATCATTGAGGATGATCATGGGTCAATGGAAACATAATGTCTGTCTGGATGAATCACATTTCTTGTTACATGACATCAATGGTCATATCCAGATACCTTGTCACTCAAGCAAAGGGATACTTGAACAATGCATTGTGCCGTAAATGCAGAATGGTGGGGGCCGTATTATGCTATGGGGGACACTCAATGTGGCTTCTATGGGACCTGTGGTAGTAATAATGGGCACCACAAGAGCTGTGGATTATGTGCGCATTATTGCAGACCACCTGCATCGCTTCACGCATGATGTCTTCCCTGACAGCAATACTATCTCCCAATAGGATAACTGTTCATGACTGAAGGACAAAACTGTGTTGCAGTGCTTCGAGAAGCATCAAGAAAGAATTTACATTTGGTGTCTAGGCCACCAAATCACCTGATCTGAACCCAACAGAACAGATCTCTGCCACTAATGGGTGTCAGCTATGTGTCCACAAACCATCGTCATGTAATTTACACAGAATTGTGTGATCTGTGTGTACACAGGTGGTGCCACATTTTCAGAAACCTACCTAGGACTTCTTGAATCAATGATACACAGAACTGCAGCTATACTGCATTCCAAAGCTAGAGCAACATGCAACTAAGCAGATGGTCATAATGTTTTGCCTCATCAGCCTATGTTGCCTAACTCTTCTTAGAATGCACACACTTCAGATTTTAACAGTGAACTTCCCTTGCAGTGTCTGCCTTTGTAGTTTGATGATGTCTCTATGATGGTAAAAGACCTAATAAATGAATCCTAATCAAATGTGCTGGTCATCTTTGGACCTTCTCTACGCCCTCCATTAACAGCATATGGTAAAAATTCCAGACTTTTCAGCAGTTCTAATACTCAGTTCTACGAAGATGTTATAAACGAAACTCTTCTGTGGCTGAAATAGATTTCCTTAAGATTAGATCAGATTAGATTCAGTTTTCGTTCCATAGACCCAAAAAATGAGATGATTCTCATGGCTGTGGAACATGACAGATACTTCCAATGACTCTCAACCTGCCATCTGCTTTTCCTAAGACTATTTTCATATGATCTTTTATTGGAGGTCATTCAAGAAGCATATTCCTAGATTATGCAGTGTTTGAGTGCCAAGCCTGTAATTTAAAATTAATGGTTCTTTATGGCTATCTATGAGAAACTTGTGGCAGTTACTTATGTTGAAGATCAGTTGCCAGTCCCTGCACCAAGTACCAATTCACAATTTTATCATGACTTTCCTACAAGCATCATTTGTAATCAGCACCACAGCATTGATCTACCATGATCAATAATGGCCTTATAACACTTATTTGAATATCTTCAAAGTTACTTTCACATCTCATGATTTCACAATATGAAATGGACACTTTGACCAATGACCATGTAGTTTGATCCTGTAAAACAGCAATCGATGACAACAAAAGTGACATTTTAAGATATGAATACATCAGCAGAAGGGATTATTTTAAATTAAGTCCAAGGGTAGAATATGTATCATGAATAAATTTCCTATATATGATATTGCGCTACTTCTGCTACTAAAAAGGATAAGCAACTTGAGTAATAAGATACTGTGGACAGATCTATCCATTACACAAACAATATTCCAGTACAACAAGGAGAATTCTGTAAGTACTAATCAATGGGGCTATATTGTATAATGGTTGCTTTACATATTAGGTAAATAGATAGACGATTCATAAAAGGTACATTTCTATTATAGCACTGACAGGGATGTTAAGACATTAACAGGTGTTATGTCAACAATGTAGGAAAAGGCAGGTTGCTACTTACTGTGAAGAAGACACATGAAGTTGCAGACAGGCACAAATAAAAGACACTTACATAAAGCTTTCGGCCACAGACTTCATCATTAAAAAAAGAGACACATACCATCATGCACACAAGCAAGTACACCTGATGCATACGATTGTCAACTCTAGCATCTCAGGCCGGAATGTCGGACATTCCAAGTTGATACTAGAGTTGGCATCGGGTGTGCTTGTTTGTGCATATGAATGGTGGTGTCTCTCTGGTACTGTTGGAGGCTGAGGCCGAAAGGTTTATGTAACTGTCTTTTAATTGTACCTGTCTGCAACTCAAAATGTCTTCTTTACGGTAAATCGCAATCTACATTGTTGATATATCTACCGGAGTTTACTGGTCTTAATAAATATTTTAGCTAAACTAATATCCACTTGTGGGGTGTTGAGAAATAGTGAGTGAAATGCAGCAGTGGGCTCAAATCACACAGAGCCAACTGTAGAGAGGGTTATGACCATATATATATATATATATATATATATATATATATATATATATATATATATATATAAGCACTGAATGCAGTGTAACATAAAATGTGTAGGATACATCTATACTGTTCCCAACAGTGCTGCAGCAACAACTGCTGCCACCCTCATCTTTCTGACTGGGGCCATTCTCAATATACTCTTCACATCATGGTGGATGCATGGAAATGAAAGGAGGGACAGTGGTTGATGAAGGAAGCAATGAGAAAGACACATAGAAACTAACTCTTGTAAGTGGCCTTAACTTATTAAGTAGTAGTAACTGTGTAAGTGGAGTTAGTTATAACCTAAGCCAAGAGGAGTCATTGCAGAGAAAGCAAATGACATCCTCAGGAAGTTTACAGCTGGTCAATTTACAGTAATGTCTCATTTAAAATAAAGAAATCAAATCACAAAGGAATTAATGACAGTAACTGCCAGTGGGCACCGATGTAAATCAGTGGGGAAGCTTGAAAATTTGTGCCACACCAGGATTTGAACCCAAGTCTCCTGCTTACCAGGCAGAAGTACTGTCCACTGCACCATGCAGACATAGTGAGCATCACAACTGCATACGCTACCCTAGTATGCCTCCTGTCAGACTCTTAATTCTCAACTTATCTGCACACTACTAATGTAGAGACCCTTGTCCATTATCCTCATAACCCACAGAATTTCAACTATTCCCATAAGAGTTCAAGTATAGTGTGAATCTCCACTGAAATGGTCAACTGGTTGTCCTCACCTTAATTATTTATATGTGGTGTCTGTTCTTTTGACATGTTCAAAGACACAAAGAAATTAATGACATTAGCTGCCACTGGGCACTGATGTAACTCATCAATGGGAAAATTTAAAGTTTGTGTCAGGCCAGGATTCAAACCTGGTTCTCCTGCTTACTAGACAAATGTGCTGACTACTGCACCATCCAGACACAGTGGTCATCGCAACTGTGCGGACTACCCAAGCATGCCTCCCATCACACCTGAATTCTCAACTTAATCACACACTACTAATGTAGTGCACTTTGCTCATTATCCTCATTCCTCGCAGCATTTTGCTGATTTCTGTAAGAGTTCGAGCATGGTGTGCATCTGCACATACATAAAAGAAATCAAATGCCATGAGTTTCAGTCTTAAGATGGACAATGACACTGTCAAATTGCACGTAGATGGAACCTCTATAGACTGTGTAACAAACACAAAATTTCTAGGAACGAATACTGGTTCTTCGTCGAAGTGGAGTGACTACACAAAGACATTTGAGCACGAATGCCGTCACAGTCTTGGCACCAGTGTATAACAACCAGTGCTTTTTGGTTACATACTATCCATATGTACACCCAGTTCTTAGCTACAGAATACTTTTCTGCAGAACAATAACAAAAAATACGAATAAAGTTTTCAAACTGCAAAAAAGGTGCATAAGAAAAATAACAAAAAATAGTAATTGAACACACTGTAAAGATCAATTCAAAACATAGGACATATTAACTACACAATGTGAGTACATTTACCAGTCACGTATGTGCATAAAAAGTAACCTTCATTACTACTGCACGTATATCTCTGTCCCTGACCATGGAACAAGACCTAGATTGAACTTACATTTACCAAGAAACAATTAAAATATATCTCAAAACAGCATTTTTGACCAAGGAGTAAATCTTAACAATTATCTGCATGAGGAAGTTAAAGAGAGTCCCTACAACAAACTTTCTTAATATGAATTATGTTCTGTTTTCTTCTGAAACTCTAATACAATGACGTCTCCAATATCATTAAAAGAATTTCTAGATGACAACTCCTTCTACTCACTGGCTGAATTTTTAGATATAAATTAAGGGGGGCAAAAAAAAAAAAAAAAAAAAAACTTAAACATTAGTGTCATGCAATATTTTGTGTAATGTAATGTCTTGTACAGACATCTTTTATTAACCTGACACGTTCCACATCATTACGAAGCGTCGTATTCATGATCTATGGAACAAGTATTAATCTAATCTAATCATTGTAAAAGTGATCCACGAATGAGTAAATCTACTAGTTCTACTACTACTGCAACTACTAATAGTACATGATAGCAAGGGACCACACAGCAAAAAGCCACAAATTTTTCTGAGTGGGATCCATGAATAATATAAATAAGCTACAATATTCAATTAAGCTTCCAATCAGTAACCAGTAGTAACATCTTCAGTCACTCAGTTCTTTGTTCAAATATTTTTTGTTGTTGTAATCAAATATATCAGTTTTGTCTGTTATTTTACTCATAAAGCTAGTAAAAGAAAACCTTTTTACATTTATTTTTAAGTTTCACACATTTCCCATACAATACACATTATGCTAACTGATTCTCCGGTCATTTCTTGGTAGAACTTCATAATCATACACAAAATGCACAATATCAGGTGAAACAATAGAGAATATTTATTGTAAGATGATAATCATAATAATAATAAAAATAACAATAATACAAGGTGTACAACTTTGCTTCAGCCGTTTTTTCCCAAACATTTGAGGCTTTAATGAAACAAATTGGTTACACATGTATCATTCAAAGTATTTTCCATCGCTGGCCACTCCTTTATCCCATCTTTCAGGTAGGTACGAATGCCGTGTCAAAAAAATTGTTCATCTTTTGAAGCAATCCACAAATCGATCCAATTTTTGACTTCATCATGAGATCGGAAGTGTTGGCCAGCCAGGCCATGTGCCACTGATCTAAACAGGTGATAGTCAGAGGGAGCAATGTCTGGAGAACATGGCGGGTGGGGCAGGACTTCCTATTTCAACATTTCCAAGTACATTTTGATCTCTTTTGCAACATGGGGTTGAGCATTGTTGTGCTACAAAATCACTTTATCGTACCTCTCGCTGAATTGCGGCCATTTGTCTTTTAATGCTTTGCTCAAACACTTTAATTACATTTGATAATGAGCACCTGTGATTGTTTCACTAGGTTTTAACATCTCATAGTACATGACGCCAAGCTGGTCCCACCAAATGCAGAGCATCATCTTGGAGCCGTGAATATTAGGTTTGGCCATTGACGTGGAAGCGTGGCTGGGATATCCCCATGATTTTTTGAATTTTGTGTTATCGTAATGAACCCATTTTTCGTCCCTGGTCACAATGCAATGCAGAAATCCCTTCCGTTTCTGCCTCTGAAGCAAGTGTTCACAAACACACTAACGCCGTTCAACGTCTCTTGGTTTCAGCTCACACGGGACCCAAGTTTCTTCTTTCTGAATCATGCCCATAGCCTTGAGACATTCTGAAATGGCTTGCTGTGTTGCTCCCACCAATCGTGCCAATTCTTCTTAAGTTTGACATGAATCTTCACTCAGCAATGACTCCAATTCTGCATCTTTGAAAACATTCTCTCTTCCACCACTATGCCAGTCTATGACATTAAAATCACCATTCTTGAAGTGTCGGAACCACTCACAACACATTCTTTCACTAATAGTGTCCTTACCCTATGTCCTTGAGGGCATTCAATGAGACTCAGCCGCTGTTTTCTTTATATTGAAACAAATCAGTAACACCTCCCACAAATGACGAGAATTAGGCTCGTAGACTGACATTTTCAACCAAGAACAACTTTATGATACAGACACAAATCAACTAACATTTGAATGAGGTTATGTTGACTGAGGTCCAAGCTAACTGCCTGACGTCTGCGATCCGTTTCTTTCGCCCACTACTTACCGTTGTCGCCACCTACCGGCAAACGGTGGAAGCAAAGTTGTACTCCTTGTAATAAAAAGGATGTTTTCCAAATTCAACTTTCAATGATGCCTTACAGTTAAAAAAGGATTTTGTTGTGATGTTGGCAGTGTTTCAGCTAATCAAAAATACTTTCTGGATTATTGGTTCTGGAAGTCTATGTTGTTGACTTCATCTGCTCCTCCACCTTTAGGGAAGTTTTCCTTTACCAAGGGCAAGAGAGTGCCCTGTGCCTCTAACCTGAAAAGCTGTTCGCATGTGGTAGAGGATGACTTCTTATACCAGAAGTCACTGAGTCCCCACCCACACTGGCAATATAGCATTGCCCACTCTGCACCATGCGGAAAGTGTAGGGTTTCTTTCCTTCTTTGAGTGTGAGACATTAATCTACGAAAAGGCTGTCTAGCATCTGGAGATGAGCTAGCTGTTGTTTCAGACTCTGTGGAAACAGCCACTAGACAGATAGAATTGCTGAGAGAATAAGCTGGAAATCAGCCAACCCTCAAGATAATGAAAACTAAATACGTAAAAAACTGGGAAAACCCAATAATTCAAGTACCTATCACTAAATGAATGAGACATTTCAGAGAAAGAAGCTATTAAATCAGGATTATTAAAATGCAAACAGTGTACTACCTCACCGATGATGTACTAGGTGGTTATAAATAAAGTGCAGCTACTCACAAAGGTCCAGTGTGGGCTGTAATTATATGGCTGCAAAACTTGGTAAACATTCTAATGCATTAATGTGGAACTGATTTACGTTGGAAAAAAATTGGTTCCAACTGTAGCCACACTTTGAATACAAGAAAGACATACAGAAATGTTTCCTTACGTAATGGATTAGGGACGGGATGTGGCCAGAAAAGGTCAAACAAGTGAAAAAGTCATAATGATGATTTTAACATTAACTGCTGCTTCACTTGGTTCAAGAATCATGAAAGAAGGCTGTATACATGGAAGAGGCCTGGAGATACTGGAACGTTTCAGATAGATTATATAATGGTACGACAGATATTTAGGAACCAGGTTTTACATTGTAAGACATTTTCAGGGGCAGATGTGGACATAACCACAATCTATTGGTTATGAACTGTAGATTAAAACTGAAGAAACTAAAAAAAAATGTGGGAATTTAAGGAGATGGGACCTGGATAAACTGACAGAAAAGATGTTGTAGAGAGTTTCAGGGAGAACATTAGGGAACGATTGACAGGAATGGGGGAAAGAAATATAGTAGAAAAAGAATGGGTAGCTTTGAGGAATGAAATAGTGAAGGCAGCAGAGGATCAAGTAGGTAAAAAGACGAGGGCTATTAGAAATCCTTGGATAACAGAAGAGATACTGAATTTAACTGATGAAAGGAGAAAATATAAAAATGCAGCAAATGAGGCAGGCAAAAAGGAATACAAACGTCTCAAAAATAAAATCGACAGGAAGTGCAAAATGGCTAAGCAGGGGTGGCTAGAGGACAAATGTAAGGAAGCAGAGGCATATCTCAGTACGGGTAAGATAGATACTGCCAACAGGAAAATTAAAGAGAGCTTTGGAGAAAAGAGAACCACTTGTATGAATATCAAGAGCTCAGGACAATATTATGGAAATGGAAGATGATGTAGATGAAGATGAAATGGGAGATATGATGCTGCATGAAGAGTTTGACAGAGCACTGAAAGACCTAAGTCGAAACAAGGCCCTGGGAGTAGACAACATTCCATTAGAACTACTGACAGCCTTGGAAGAGCCAGCCCTGACAAAACTCTACCATCTGGTGAGCAAGATGTATGAACCAGGTGAAATACCCTCAGACTTTAAGAAGAATATAATAATTCCAATCCCAAAGAAAGGAGGTGTTGACAGATGTAAAAATTACCAAACTATCAGTTTAATAAGTCATGGCTGCAAAATACTAATGCGAATTCTTTACAGACGAATGGTAAAACTGGTAGAAGCCGACCTCGTGGAAGATCAGTTTGGATTCCATAGAAATGTTGGAACATGTGAGGCAATAATGACCCTATGAGTTATCTTAGAAGAGAGATTAAGGATAGGCAAACCAATGTTTCTAGCATTTGTAGACTTAAAGAAAGCTTTTGACAGTGCTGACTGGAATACTCTCTTTCATATTCTAAAGGTGGCAGGGGTAAAATACCGGGAGTGAAAGGCTATTTACAATATGTACAGAAACCAGGTGGCAGTTATAAGAGTCAAGGGGCATGAAAGGGAAGCAGTGGTTGGGAAGGGAGTGAGACAGGGTTGTAGGCTATCCCCGATGTTATTCAATCTGTATATTGAGCAAGCAGTAAAGGAAACAAAAGAAAAATTTGGAGTAGAAATTAAAATCCATGGAGAAGAAATAAAAACTCTGAGGTTTGCTGATGACATTGTAATTCTGTCAGAGGCAGCAAAGAACCTGGAAGAGCAGTTGAATGGAGTGGGCAGTGTCTTGAGAGGAGGAATAAGACAAACATCAAAAAAAGCAAAACAATGCTGAGGGAATTAGATTAGGAAATGAGACACTTAAAGTAGTAAAGGAATTTTGCTATTTGGGGAGCAAAATAACTGATGATGGTCGAAGTAGAGAGGATATAAAATGTAGACTAGCAATGGCAAGGAAAGCGTTTCTGAACAAGAGAAATTTGTTTACATCGAGTATAGATTTAAGTGTCAGGAAGTCATTTCTGAAAGTATTTGTATGGAGTGTAGCCATGTATGGAAGTAAAACATGGATGACAAATAGTTTTGACAAGAAGAGAATAGAAGCTTTTGAAATGTGGTGCTACTGAAGAATGTTGAAGATTAAATGGAGAGATCACATAACTAATGAGGAGGTATTGAATAGGATTGGGGAGAAGAGAAGTTTGTGGCACAACTTGACTAGAAGAAGGGATTGGTTGGTACGACACGTTCTAAGGCGTCAAGGGATCACCAATTTAGTACTGGATGTCAGTGTGGAGGGTAAAAATCGTAGAGGGAGACCAAGAGATGAATACACTAAGCAGGTTCAGAAGGATGCAGGTTGCAGTAGGTACTGGGAGATGAAGAAGCTTGCATAGAATAGAGTAGCATGGAGAGCTGCATCAAGCCAGTCTCTGGACTGAAGACCACCACCACAACAACAACACATACACAGTTTATTCAGTATTAGCAGTGGAGACACTGATGAAATGCTGCATCCATAAAATGATGTGATCAACAGCTGCTTGCAGCAATTCTGGTGGAATCTGAGCAATGTCTTTCTTTACACTGGTCTTCAGTTCAGGTAGGTACCCAACATGTCCCTGATAAACATGTCCTTTTAGATATCCCCAGAACCAAAAGTTACATGGATTCAAATTAGGTGATCTTGCAGACC
The DNA here is from genome assembly GCF_023864275.1 of Schistocerca cancellata. Classification (NCBI taxonomy): domain Eukaryota; kingdom Metazoa; phylum Arthropoda; class Insecta; order Orthoptera; family Acrididae; genus Schistocerca; species Schistocerca cancellata. The sequence continues at coordinate 280,491,739 of NC_064627.1, forward strand.
ATGCATCTGGAAAACTTCTGGAGATAACACATTCGTAGGAGGTTGCATTAAGCAGATCCTTCACTGGGTGAACAACATGAGGTGTTGCCTCATCTTGCATGAAAGCAGTGGTTTCTACACAATTGTGTTCTTCCAAATCAGGAATCACATGTTGTATAAAGAGATCTGTACAGCAGGCAGACGTCACAGTACATCTGACGGACACTTTGGGTGTATTCTCTTCACAGAAGAATGGACTGAGAATGAAGGTGCTTGTGAATCCACACTACACAGTCACATAAGATGAGTTCAATGGCTTCTCACGCACAACATGTATTAAACAGTACTCCAAATTCAACAGTTTTGTGTATTCACTGTACACTCTAGTGTAAAATGTTGCTTGTCACTTGACAGAACATTGTCCAGCCACATGTCATCTACTTCGATCCATGCCAGAAACTGAAGAGCTTACTCAGAACATTGCAGCAGGTCACAAGCTTTCAGTTGCTGCACTGTCTGGATCTTGTATGGGTACCAGTGTTAAACAGATTGCAAAACTTTCCATACTGCAGACCATAGTGTGGACAATTCCTGTGACACTGCATGAACACTACCACTACCCAGAGTATATGCTGCATGGTCAGTTAGAACAACAGCAACCTCGTCAATAACTTCCACCAGGATAAGATGCCACCCTCTCCCAAATGCCATATCAAGCTCGCCCATGTTTTCAAATTTCATTATCATTTTATTTACACCATTTAATGACATTGGGCCTTTCCTCAGACCTTTCAGTCAGTGATAAGCTCCCAGTGCAGCACTTGTACTGTTCTCTCACATGACAACTTGTGAAGTTACATGGTGGATGTCATACCATCATACAAACAGTGAACAGTGCCAGATTTGTAGCTAGTGGCTACAACTAGAACAAATTTTTTTCCAGTGGCAATTGATTCTGCATTAAAGCATTAGCATATCTACAAAGTCTTGCTGCCATATGATAAATACAGGCCATATTGGACCTCTGTGAGTAGTTGCACTTTTTATTATAATAACTGGTATACAATAAGAAATCAATATCCCTCAATGTTGAACTTAGACACTACTCTATAGTAATTTGCCCAAATGTACTTCATGCAGTAGAATGTTTAACTCTGAATAAAAAAAGTGGTAATGGAAGCACTGGAAATCATGGAAAGAAAAAATACTAAGGAAATTTTGGGTCCAGTTAAAGGCAGACACAATACAGAAGATCCCATAATATTGAACTTCTTACACACATTGAGAAAATTACAGAGATGATTTGAAAAAGAAGCACAGGTTTCTATGGCCATATCCAGAGGACAGGTCCCAACAGACTAACAAAAAGACTGTTCACTTACTTCAGTATATTAAAACTGGGTAACAGATGGCGCAAAGGAACTGGAAGGGACACAGATGAACCCTGAATTACTCCACAAGATATTGAGGAATGACTGGCACTCAAAAAGAAATTGAAAAATTCCAAAGGTTTCCAAAAAAAATCCAAGAAAAACACTGAAAGACATTTAGACAGAAGAAAGAAGAGAGAAACATCAGGAAATGATGAGATAACTGTGGGATACAAGAAAAGAGAAAGAGTTGAAAAAAACATAGTCTTAGCAGATCATAAGTAAAAAAAAGTTTTAGAGGCTGTTATGCACTGGTAATGTTGCAGTGTGGTGCAATTTTTTGCGGAAGGGCAGTATATGCTTCCACTGCAGATTATTTATTCAACCGCGCTTTTGTTACTGAGATTACTTGTATGATTACACCATAATTATGGTAATGGAAACTTATAATTGATAAACTGTGTCCGTGTCATATCTTGTCATTAGCTGGACTGTAATAGGTTGTAGGACACATTAAAGTGAAGTTTACAGTCCCATGAACAATGAGATAATTATACTGAAACACAAACTTACAATGGGAAAGAACGAGAGGAAAAAGTGGCTGTGGCCTCATTTTGGGAATCTCTATTTGTTTTATGTGATTTACAAAAACCACAGAAATCTCCTAGATGGGAATTTAACCCCACCTCTTATGCACAGAAATCCATTTTGCCACCTTACTTGGTGGAAGTACACTGAATAAACAGAATGGTATTCTTACAGATTTGACAACAGAGATACTTATGTAGAAATCTCATATGGCCTGAGAAAATTTTGGTAGGATTACATACTATGGTAGAGTATTGAAAGTTGTGGGCTATATCCAATCAAAAGTCAGGAAAGAATAACAAATCAAGGGTCTGATACATTTGTGAAGAGGAATTTGATTTGAATGCAGTCAGTTTAAAATCCTGGTGGTGGAAGAAATTCTCGTCATGTATTTGGCTGGCAAATGAAGAAGTAATGGTACGAAGTGCTAATGCAATGAATTAAATCGCAAACTGCTCTACAGTGTTCCATGGCAAGGATGCACATGTTGATAGTGATCCATCCAAGAGATGGGCTTACTATCCACGAGATGGGCTTACTAAGTTTGGTGGTATCTGAAAGAAGCAGACTATGCTGGCACTGGATTTCACCATCTCCAGAAATGGTTGTTCAAAACCACCAGTTACACGAAAAAATAACGACATACAGTTTTCAAGAATATGAGTGTTTTCAGTCACATTTCTGAAGAATAACATGTACAGTTCAGATGTATGTCATGTCTTGCATCTATATTTGCATCTTAGAAGAAAAAAGGAGCTGTCACATATGACAATATGGACATCTACTGCCTCAGAAAATAAAGCAGTCATCAATTCAGAGCTCAGCTTGAACACCATAATGCTTCACCTGACATGGTCCCATTGGAAGTGGTATTCTTTGCCTTCTTTCAGACCTGTGGACTCACTTACATGACCAGTTATAAGAGAATCTTCCGTTTAAAATGCTATCAGAACCACATTGCAAACTGTTATTTTTCACATACTTTAAGAACTGCCAGAGGTGACAAGTAATCTCCTGGGAGTGGGATTAGATCCAAAACCCTTGGCTTTTTGTCTGATATAGAGCCCACCAACTGAGAAGCTACTCCTGTCTGTGATAATAACCTTTGTTCCGCTAATCTTGTACCGTGGGCAGCTACGGAATCTTTAAGCATAGCATCTTTTGTACTTTTAGTTTCATTATTATGATTCTCGCAAATGTATCCTAAGAGGATATACGGGTAGTGGTGAGCTCAATGGTAAAATGACTTGATCAATTACACAGGACAAGCAGTTCAGCTATCAGTACAGGTAATAAAGAATGAGGCACAGAAAGACCAGTACGCTGCAACAAGTAATATTTAATGCTTGTGAACACCAACATACATTTATGTTTGCTGTCTTTTTCTTGTTATACCTGATATACTACATTCTTGATGGCATTCTTTCCAATTGCAAATAATAACATATTGTACATTGTTTCAATTCATTCACATTCTGGATGAATTTTTTTTTCACACCAATAAAGAAACTTCAGTCTTTAATACCATACAATTTGACAGCTACAGCAATATTTTTAAATCTGTAATAATTTTGTCACAACAAACATGTTATCCATAGTGTGGATACGAAAATGTTTGACCCTAGATCTGGCACAGTTTGCGAGGTTTTCTGAGCAGTGATTGTCATATGCCAAGTTATGCATTCACTGAACTTAACAACATACTCTGTCCAAGATGTCTAGCTATCTATGTTTAATATCATCAATGTCCCAAGATGGCAATAATGATCATGGTAACAACAATTAGTTAATTACACTAATTCTTACCTCCATTTATGCTGGGTGGCTGAGTATGAAAATTTTCATCGATAAAGTTCAGAACAGTTTCGTTGCAGTTATTTTCCAAACTATGTATTACTGGTTCTCCTTCAGGAACTATGTAAGACACCTCTGAGTCATCAAGATCAGCGTCACCTAAGCAGTTCAATGGTGAATTTGGATCTGCCAAATCACTATCCTTGTTTGCACTCTCACCATCAAAAAGAAAAACTTGAATCCTATCTTCTTCAGTCGAACAACTCTGAGGGTCTCCATCGTCTATTATATATGACACACTGACTCCATTTGTAGTAGCCAGAGTTTCACATTCTGCATCTGCTTCAGTCAAATCTCTATTGAAATTTGTGTCTACTGTAGCCTCCTTTTTAATCTTCCCAGTCTTGGCTGCCGAGCTAAGCACCGGAGACTTGTCATTCGAGCTTGTATCTGAACCCTGAGATTCAATTAACTGGACCATGTCGAGTGCTTCACTTCTGTCATTACCGTGGACTTTAATCACATGATGCACACAGTCACACTTTGCAAAGCATTTATAGTTACAAATGGGACAGCGATATCTGTTCCATCCGATATGCACAGCCACATGTCTTCTCAAGTTTGGCAACTTGTTGAACTTCTTTTGACAAGGCAAACACTGTAGTCGCTTTAAATTTATGAGAGAATGCATTTTTCTCTCCATTATTGGAGAAAAATGTTCCACAGAAGAACTTCTTTGAGCCCTGTGTTTGAGGTTTTCATGATATTCACTATTTTCATTAGTTTCAGATGCACTACCTTCCTTATCACTTACTTCATCCACTGTAGCTCTCCTCTTCTTCAGAGCACAATTTTGTGGCAGTTCTTTATCAATGCTGGCAAGTCGTCTTTTGGATCTGAGAGCTGACCTTGCTGTGGCACTCCTCTTATGTGTCTCTCCAGGAGAATTAGCAGTATTTCCTTGGGATGCTTCCGAAGGATTAGTTTCTAGCTTGTCAGTGTCGGTAATTTGACTCTCAGCTGCATCTAGCCTAGAAACATAATGCCTCTTTTTTGAGAAATCTGTATCATTTTCATCATCAACTTCTGCTTCGGATAGCAAGGACTCTGTTTCATCTTTCACTGGTGGTGAAATGTTTGGAATACTTTCTGGAGACACAGACCTACTGAAGTTATTGCTCTGTTGCTGAGAAGAGGAAGGAATATTTGAACCAAATTTACAATAGTCTCTTCGAATCTGGATTTCTATGCGTTTACCGAGGACTTCTTTCTTAGGGGCATCAGACCAATTGCTGCCACTCGAGTGACGAGCTCTTGGAACATTCTCAGAAACTGGAACAGCCTCTGCTTTACTCTCATTCTCTCTGTTGGATGTCACAGGTTTCATTGCATCAGTATTACCACTTTTTGGTGCAGATTTCTCAGAAGATGCTTGTGTCATATTTGGCACTTTGATTTTCCTGGCAGCTATGCGTTTCTGACAAATCTGGGAATGAGATGTCAGTGCTGCACGACGTTCAAACCTTCGGCCACAGCCCCCACACCTTTGTAGCTCTTGATCGTCCTCAAAGTTGTCCATCCACTCCTGACAAAAAACAAAAATTTAAATTAGTCCTCTAATGCCTGGACAAACATAATTATGAGAAAGAAGAAATTATGCGATGAATCACTTTGCTGAATGTAAATAATTTGGAAGGAGGAGTACCTCCAGCAATGAATGTTCTGCAAGTGTTGAAAAGATACTGCCTTCATAAAACTGTCAGTATTTTTCTTGTTTTGATAAAATATTGGTTTTGATTATTTTGAAATAGTTCTGCTTTCATTAAAGTGTATAGGTAGCCTGTCATTTGTATGTTACCTGGATCATAACTGTGCGCTCTCATTATATGGGGAACGCATTAGTTGTTTTGCAATTGTAAAACATGCTCTTCCCCCCTCCCTCTCTGTTTGTGTGTGTGTGTGTGTGTGTGTGTGTGTGTGTGTGTGTATGTGTAAAGATGAGCATCATCTCGTATCAATACAGGACATTAAAAAATCAAAAATATTATACAAAAAGTGGAATAAACTCCCAGGCCATGGATGCCATTGAATACTGCAATGAACAGATCTTGAAATGCTGTACTTCAATAATAAATTTAGAAATATACAAGATAGCAGTTCTGACAGGATATGTTTTAAGCTTCATTAAACAGTTAGAGGGAATATTAACAAGGCAGTAGAAATATGTTACATATAGGATACCCTCTTGCATTTTCGCACTTTATATGTGTGCACATAATAGGCATCAAAATACTCTTGTCAGGGACTTTTTTATTATCTAATAAAAACTACTGATTTAATGAAAACTGATAAATGGGAAGCAGAAATGTTTGACTCAGTTTCATACATAATTATCGATGCCTGCAGCTGTCATTCATAATTTAAATAATGAAACACTGCATCAGTTACATATTTTTTCATGCTCAGCACAGTGTTTAGAGAGTTTTTTCTTGATATCAAGTGCAAATATTTACATAAGTATTTTGTGTGGTGTTTGCATGTGTGTTGCTCTGCATCTTTTGAACTGTAGTCTTCTTTTTGGGGTAATCTGGCACTGTGCTTCCTCAGTTATGTAGAAACCCCCCCCCCCCCCCCCCCCCGACACACACACACACACACACACACACAAGAACTATCACTCACATTGTTTTTTTGTGTAACATCACAAAAGATACCTACATAAACATCACACTTAACAATGAGAATAAATCCTTGAAACACTTTTTGCTCAGCATGAGAATATACATAATTTACGCTGTGCTTAAATCAAAAACATTTGAGCAATGCAAACTGAATTAAGGTGTCAACTAGTGCTACAAGCAGCCAAAAGACGAAAAACACTACATATGGTTCGACAGAGGTTTGTCAATGACTGCAACAACCACAAAACTGCACGAGTTGCAGAGACAGTTTGGAAATGGTTGTGATTGGTCATGATATCTTTATTCATACAAACCTACTCCTATCAGCCACCAAGCAGAGTAGAGTTTGGCAGCGGCAGGAGACAGGGCACGAATTGTTCCAACTTTTACAAGTTTACTGGTTTAAATCCACTACATAGAGCCCCCTGGTGTAAAGAAACTTAACCACATAATGTTTGTAAACACTACTTGATGGCCAACATCATGCCAGTGTCATTTTACGTCAGTTTTGTTTCCACAAACATTTTTTCGTGAAGCGTAAATTGAGGGAAAATTATAAATATGTTGATGCAAAATTGGGTGTGAATTAACATTGTGGACATAGGAAATTTGATGGAAGTGATAAAAAAAATGTTGTAAATGGTGGGAAAACATTAATTCTGTGAATGTAAAAGTGGGGTTATACTATAACTGAAAAGTGGTTGTATGTGGAGATTTCAGGCAGTCCTTGACTTACTGATGTCCAGCTTTGATTTGATCCCCACAGTATCATTCCCAAAAAGAATAGAAGGAAGTATTGCAACAGCAGCTGAAGATTTATTGTCTGCCATGAATAAATATGTGCTCCATAATAAGTGGTTTATCTGACGATGATGGTCAAATGACAGCCATAAACCCATCTGTTGTGTTTAACTACGAGAAGGGAGAACTTTGTTTAACATAGAGAAATAGCTATAATGAAGACAAAAATGCACTGCAAACAGTATTGCAAAAATTCTCCAGTCATCAAAAAAGCAAACACCAAATACTACGCACAAAAAATTCAAAATTTACAGAACAACGAAAGGGCAATCTGGCGTGTTATTAGGCTTGAAACAGATAAACTTAGTAACAAAAATGATAATTTTCTCTCGGATGACGGGTAGCAATGAGACAGATGCTATGTTAATCAAATCATTGGCTACAAAATTCAATGAATTCTTTCAAAGTAATTTAAAATCTGCTACTTTTAAATCATAACTAAGTTACCTTATTTTCTTGGTCAATTCGGTTCTGTTCTTTCCGAGCAGCTTCTTGCTCAGTAGGTGGAACTTTATCAGTGCTGCTGCTATCACTGCAGGGTTTCTCCACACCAATTTCTCTCTTGAAAGCTTTACTCTGTATCTGAGGTCGCAGTTTCCGTACTTGAGCTGTTGTTTTGCGATGAACTGCATGAAAAATTTTCAGTTGTCAGCATACTCATTAAATATATGTAGTAACACAAATTATTTTGGTTTCAAAATTTAACAGAAATATACACTCTCAACTGTTTTCCAGGTACATGGTGACCATTTTTTTCTTTTTGATTTCTCTGTCCAGTTTGGAGTTTTGCTCTTATTTATATGTCTAAGCTACTGTCATATAACAAATTTATTTCAGTTTTTTTAAACCCATGTATGCCATCTTAAAATCTTATGATTAAATATAGAGAACTGTTTATTTCCAATGACAATATTCATGCATTAACTATCTTTCTAGGTTCAGCCAAATATACTCATTCATTTACAGTTTTACATTTTTAAATCCATTTATTCTGCATACCAAGGAAACTTGTGAACTCTTGTGAGATATTTAACCACTTAATTTAATGACTGCCTAATGAGAATAGGCTCACAATATCAGTATCTATACTCCCATCTCTTCACGCTATAATCAGTGCCTATACTCCCATCTCTTCACACTATAGGTCAAAAATATTTTGCCTGTTATTTGCAAGTTTAAGATTTAGCACTTACATCAAATTGTTTCAATAAAATCAGCCTGTATACTCTCATCTCTTTACACCATAGGCAAAAAATACACAGAAGAGCCAAAGAAACTAGCACACCTGCCTAATATAGTGTAGGATCCCCGCAAGCACGCAGAAGGGCCGCAACACGACGTGGCATTGACTTGACTAATGTCTGAAGTAGTCTTTGAGGAAAGTGACACTATGAATCCTGCAGTGCTGTCCATAAATCTGTAAGAGCATGAGGGGGTGGAGATCTCTTCTGCACAGAATGTTGCAAGATATCCCATATATGCTCAATAATGTTCATGTCTGGGGAGTTTGATGGCCAGTGGAAGTGTTTAAATTCAGAAGAGTGTTCCTGGACCCACTCTGTAGCAATTCTGGATGTGTGGGGTGTTGCATTGTCCCACTGGAATTGCCCAAGTTTGTCGGAATGCACAATGGATATGAATGGATGCAGGTGATTGGACAGGATGCTTACTTAGATACATGTCACCAGTCGGAGTCTCGTCTAGACGTATCAGGGGTCCATATCACTCCAACTGCACATACCCCACACCATTACAAAGCCTCTACCAGCTTGAACAGTCCAACAGTCCCCTGCTAACATGCAGGGTCCATGGATTCATGAGGTTGTCTCCATACCCGTACACATCCACATCTATCCGCTTTTGATACAATTTGAAACGAGACCTGTCTGACCAGGCAACATGTTTCCAGTCATCAACAGTCCAATGTTGGTGCTAACAGGCCCAGGTGAAGCGTAAATCTGTGTGCTGTACAGTCATCAAGGGTATACGAGTGGGCCTCTGACTCCGAAAGCCCATATCGACAATGTTTCGTTGAATGGTTCGCACATTGATACTTGTTAAAATCTGCAACAACTTGCAGAAGGGTTGCACTTTTGTCACACTGACTGATTCTCTTCAGCCATCGTTGGCCCCTTTCTTGCAGGATCTTTTTGCAGCCACACCTATGTCGGAAATTTGATGTTTGGCCAGATTCCTGATATTCACAGCACACTTGTGAAATGGTTTGCGGGAAAATCCCCATTTCATCGCTACCTCAGAAATGCTATGTCCCATCGCTTGTGTGCCGACTATAACACCATGTTCAAGATTTAACACTTACTTTCAACTATTTCAATGAACTGTCGCAAATCATTCTCGTAGTCAGGGTGTTTGGAATTTCCCATTGCAAACTTGTAGGACTTGCAGAGGGGAATGCGTCCATAATATTTTGTGTAACGTGTCCACCTCTGCTGAGGGAAAGAGAAAAGTCTCAGAATTGCTTGTCCCAGTATACAATAGGGTAGACAGGCTGACGTGTACTATGTCAAATGGTCATCTGATGTCACTTAACATCCGCCTTACTGAGAGACTTCTGTAGAGAGAGAGAGAGAGAGAGAGAGAGAGAGAGAGAGAGAGAGAGAAAGATCTGCTGGCACGTGTTGTTGCCCCATCGCTAGAAACTGAAGTGACACTGATGGGATGGAGAGTGTGTACCATAAGATGTTTCGTAAGTTCAATGTTTCTAACAACATTGGTGGTCGCCATATTATGCCACTGTTGTAATGCATCATTACTATTCTGTACATACAGTATGCTGGGTACTTTTTCATTTTGGAATAATGTTAACATGTAATGTTCAAGTGTTAAGACAAACAAATGTGCTTAAGTAATAAACTGACGTTTCCTTTCGAACTGTTACCTCATAATTGCAGTGTGTTATGCCAAATTCAATTCCTCAAGCAGAAGCGGATGAGTTAAACATCTGAATTGAAAACATCGTAGAATGGAAACGCTACATTTTCAGTCATGGGTTCCTATTCATGTGTACTCAACCTCCTCAACAAGTCTTAGCTGTTCATACCAGGAATTTCCAAACACCCTGCACAGAGCTTTCTGGTCTCTTTCTATCTGAGTACTGAAGAGAGAAGAGAACATGAAATCTACAAGAAATAGTACTACTCTGCAAACAGAATGATATATGACAATTTGCCACAGATTCTAGGTCTGCTGCACCAGTAAACTCTCAGGAAATTCTAAGAGGTTTCGCATTTAGTTGAAGCTACCACTTAAACACACTTCAATCAACATAGAATACAAAATGAAACTGCACCAGGTTCCAATAAGCTTTTGTATTAGTGAATGAAATAGAACAAGAAAGACCAAATTGTCTGCACCATTGGCACAGTCGGCCATGTAAGAAGTAATTAATACTGAGGTTCAGAGTCAAGTTGCACATGTTTGCCTATACCTAATGAATAACCATGGCAAAACTGACTTTTGTCATGAATCACACACATTTAAAATGAAAAATAAGTTTTGAGGGCATGAGGTAAATCCAAGCAATACAAATATGATCATTTGCACAACATCCACTAAATATTTTCTGTCCCAAATGTTTGTTTCATAATAATGTCACAACTGTAAGTTCAATTCTGTTAGTGTTCTATTTGCCACTGACTTCACAGAAAATAACTGACATCTCATCTTCAAAGGTTATTTTGAGGTGTAGAAGCTCTGGTATGGTTAATGAATCAAATTCCACCAGATGACTGGCAGTGTTGTCCTCTCAATACTAGTAATCAAATTATATATTTCCCAATTTACAGGCACTTGCAGTACGGTAGTTTAGGGGCATTGATACTGCCCTTCCATGAAGCCAGCAGCTGGCAGAATTTGTTATGTGCACTAGCTCAGTCTAAAAGAAAAGAAAAAAAAAAGTCTTTAAACTGTGGCAGCTGACTGACATAAATCATTCAGCAGGTATTTTTCCTCCTGCTTCTGGAGCCATGTCCTCCACAGTTCTTAATAACTAACTGCCATACATTCATGTTGTCTCCTCGTGTGTCCACAAGTCCACAGGCATAAGACTGGTATTGGTCCAGAAGACCTGAGCTTTCTAAGACGACCTGTAACTCATTAGCATGTGTTCATCATTACATTAGTTGCAGTGTATAGCAGAAATCACCTTAGGAAACTGTTATAATTCTATTCACTAATATAATGTCATCTGATGTCTTAAGTGTTGTTGACTGCCTTGCAATATGCCATAGTGCATTGTATTACACACTTAGAATCATGAACAACTTGTACTTTGTTGTTTTTCTGTGAAAATCAAAATGGACTCTTAAGTTCTTAGATCTGCTTGGATCAAACATTGACTTCACAGTCTTATTAATAGTCAAGCATATATCCTTGATGATGCCACATAGAACCCTGTCTTATCTTCAATTTTTAGTTTGCAAAAATTGCTTCAATGGGAAAATTTTGAACAGTTTCACAGATGATCTTTTATATATATATATATATATATATATTAATGATATGAATATAATAGAGGGAAACATTCCACGTGGGAAAAATATATTTAAAAAGAAAGATGATGAGACTTACCCAACAAAAGTGCTGGCAGGTCGATAGACACACAAATAAACACAAACATACACACAAAACTCTAGCTTTCGCAACCAACGGTTGCCTCGTCAGGAAAGAGGGAAGGAGAAGGAAAGACAAAAGGATTGGGTTTTAAGGGAGAGGGTAAGGAGTCATTCCAATCCCGGGAGCGGAAAGACTTACCTTAGGGGGAAAAAAGGACAGGTTTACACTCGCACACACACACATATCCATCCACACATACACAGACACAAGCAGACATTTGTAAAGGCAAAGAGTTTGGGCAGAGATGTCAGTCGGGACGGAAATACAGAGGCAAAGATGATGTTGAAAGACAGGTGAGGTATGAACGGCGGCAGATTGAAATTAGCGGAGATTGAGGCCTGGCGGATAGCGAGAAGAGAGGATATGCTGAAGGGCAAGTTCCCATCTCCGGAGTTCTGACAGGTTGGTGTTAGTGGGAAGTATCCAGATAACCCGGACGGTGTAACACTGTGCCAAGATGTGCTGGCCGTGCACCAAGGCATGTTTAGCCACAGGGTGATCCTCATTACCAACAAACACTGTCTGCCTGTGTCCATTCATGCGAATGGACAGTTTGTGGCTGGTCATTCCCACATAGAATGCTTCACTTACCTTCAGCATATCCTCTCTTCTCGCTATCCGCCAGGCCTCAATCTCCGCTAATTTCAATCTGCCGCCGTTCATACCTCACCTGTCTTTCAACATCATCTTTGCCTCTGTATTTCCGTCCCGACTGACATCTCTGCCCAAACTCTTTGCCTTTACAAATTCTGCTTGTGTCTGTGTATGTGTGGATGGATATGTGTGTGTGTGCGAGTGTAAACCTGTCCTTTTTTCCCCCTAAGGTAAGTCTTTCCGCTCCCGGGATTGGAATGACTCCTTACCCTCTCCCTTAAAACCCAATCCTTTTGTCTTTCCTTCTCCTTCCCTCTTTCCTGACGAGGCAACCGTTGGTTGCGAAAGCTAGAGTTTTGTGTGTATGTTTGTGTTTATTTGTGTGTCTATCGACCTGCCAGCGCTGTTGTTGGGTAAGTCTCATCATCTTTCTTTTTAAATATATATATATATATATACAAAGATGATGTGACTTACCAAATGAAAGTGCTGGCAGGTCGACAGACACACAAACGAACACAAACATACACACAAAATTCAAGCTTTCGCAACAAACTGTTGGCTCATCAGGAAAGAGGGAAGGAAAGGTGCTTCGTGGAATGTTTCCTTCTATTATAACCATATATATATATATATATATATATATTTAAAAAGAAAGATGATGAGACTTACCAAACAAAAGCGCTGGCAGGTCGATAGATACACAAACAAACACAGACATACACACAAAAATCTAGCTTTCGCAACCAACGGTTGCCTCGTCAGGAAGTCTTTCCTTCTCCTTCCTGACGAGGCAACCGTTGGTTGCGAAAGCTAGATTTTTGTGTGTATGTCTGTGTTTGTTTGTGTATCTATCGACCTGCCAGCGCTTTTGTTTGGTAAGTCTCATCATCTTTCTTTTTAAATATATTTTTCCCACATGGAATGTTTCCCTCTATTATATATATATATATATATATATATATATATATATATATATACACAAAGATGATGTGACTTACCAAATGAAAGTGCTGGCAGGTCGACAGACACACAAACGAACACAAACATACACACAAAATTCAAGCTTTCGCAACAAACTGTTGCCTCATCAGGAAAGAGGGAAGGAGAGGTGCTTCGTGGAATGTTTCCTTCTATTATAACCATATATATATATATATATATATATATTTAAAAAGAAAGATGATGAGACTTACCCAACAAAAGCGCTGGCAGGTCGATAGACACACAAATAAACACAAACATACACACAAAACTCTAGCTTTCGCAACCAACGGTTGCCTCGTCAGGAAAGAGGGAAGGAGAAGGAAAGACAAAAGGATATGGGTTTTAAGGGAGAGGGTAAGGAGTCATTCCAATCCCGGGAGCGGAAAGACTTACCTTAGGGGGAAAAAAGGACAGGTATACACTCGCACACACACACATATCCATCCACACATACACAGACACAAGCAGACATATGTATGTGTGGATGGATATGTGTGTGTGTGCGAGTGTATACCTGTCCTTTTTTCCCCCAAGGTAAGTCTTTCCGCTCCCGGGATTGGAATGACTCCTTACCCTCTCCCTTAAAACCCATATCCTTTTGTCTTTCCTTCTCCTTCCCTCTTTCCTGACGAGGCAACCGTTGGTTGCGAAAGCTAGAGTTTTGTGTGTATGTTTGTGTTTATTTGTGTGTCTATCGACCTGCCAGCGCTTTTGTTGGGTAAGTCTCATCATCTTTCTTTTTAAATATATTTTTCCCACGTGGAATGTTTCCCTCTATTATATATATATATATATATATATATATATATATATATATATATATATATATATATATATATATATATATAAAAAAACCTCTCATCTTTTTTAAAACAGCATTTATGAACACTAAAATCTTGGGCCTTGTTCCTGCACAAACAATCATACAAAGGTTGCGAGTGTGGTTGGAAATCTCACTTCTGTACTAACAGTGTCAGTCAGGGAGATTTTTTTTTTTTTGCTTCATATTCTATACTGCATTTTTGTTGCATGTTCTTTCTTCAGAATATTCTTAAAAATGAAAAATAAAAAAATAGAATATAAAAAAAGGTTCTTCACAGTATATCTACTTCCATAGTTCCTACTTCCATAGTCTTTACCCACATCCCATCAATTCTCCCTTCCTCTCCCTTGCCGCAAACACTTTGCATTTTTCTACTTATATAACCTTCCAATTGTGAATTCCATTCCAAACTAATAGGCATGTATCTGTACCACTTTTCTATTTGTCTCCCTTACATGTTCCCCTAACATCCTCCCCCTCATTATTGTATCAGGGTACAGCTGAATGCTTTATGTGAGGTACTTGTAACAAGTTAGTCAGAGGTTGTCAGTTTTCAAAAAATGCTATTGAATTTGAATGGTATCATAGGTATAAACTCTGTTTGATATACAGTGTTAATTACTCAAAAATTGTATGTACTGTTTTTAAGGAACTTTTCATGCTTTTCCCAATGAATAATCAAATTTTTCTTACCCTTGTACAGATGTCGATAGACACTCCAACTGTTGCTGAAAGTGTTCTTGCAACATGGGCACGGATAACATAATCTGTACGCAGTATGCAAGGACTTCATGTGGTGTCCAAGCGTTTTTCGAGTAGAAAATCTTGAGCCACCTGTAAGATACATTATATGTGTAAATTACATGTGCT
The DNA here is from genome assembly GCF_023864275.1 of Schistocerca cancellata. NCBI lineage: Eukaryota > Metazoa > Arthropoda > Insecta > Orthoptera > Acrididae > Schistocerca > Schistocerca cancellata. The sequence goes on from NC_064627.1 coordinate 280,506,861, forward strand.
GGTTTGGCTTTTTTTTTTAAAAAAAAAAAAAAGACATTGTTCCGGAAATCAAGTGCTTGTGGACAGATTGAGTCTGTTGTGATACACTTTCTGCCAAATATGTTACATATGTTGCAATTCTTTTAAAATGAGGCAAGTGAATGATTTAATGATTTTATACATACAACACATCAACAGTAATAATGGACATGGAGCAACATCTAAGCATCTTGTATATTTGTTATAAAGTATTTTATAAAATACAACAAAAAGCACCGTGTCAAGTCTTTTACAGTCAGGAACTGAACATTTGGAATATTTAGACTGAAATGTCCTGATTTTGGAATTATATTAAAACTATGTGGATATTTCTTTCTTAACTTGTGCCTATTTTGCAAGGTTCAGATTTCTGCCTATTTTAGTCCAAATATCCCCAAATGCAATAAGGGAGCTATTCAAGGTGGTGTCAGTCCAGGGAAAATCATAAGTTTGTTACTGTAGAAATAAATTCCATAATGAGAATGAAAATGAAGTTTCGGGATATGTACCAAAGGGCACCACCTGACATTAAGAGGTCAAAAGAATGGCAAAATGAAGATCTTTAGGGAAAGAAATAGCTTGGGTGAAGAAAGTTAAGAATAAGAATCAATCCCAGCATTTTTAAACAAACCATTATGGTATTGATTTTAAAATGATTTTGGAAAACTGCATAAAATCTAGTTGGAATGATCAAATGGCGATGTGGTTCTTTTAAAACTGGAGCCCAGTGCCTTAACCAAGGCATCATTTTTCTCAGTGTAACCTGCATCCCCAGTCAAGACTGTTAAAACAGACTCATGTGATACTTCTCAAGAACAAATTTTTGCCAGCATATTTGGCTGGCAAGGAGAGGAGAGGTGATGGTCTGACGCTCTTAATCACAAAACTTTCCACTAATGCCTGCAGCTAACTTCTAAACCTCTCCACAGTGTCTTATTGGGAGAGGGAATGTCACACCATTGATGGTGACCACTTTGAAGAATAAGAAGGTAAATTTTACAGCATGGAGAAATTCACATTATTTTATAAAACTTGTAGAGTGAGATATTCCATTTTAAGAGGAGCAGAGAGAAATTACAATGTTTGAGTGTGGAAACTGTAAAATCGAAAGACTGGGACCCAAAACCAAATTGTACTTCTCTCCAGCTGTTTGACAATGTCTGATCACATGATACGGATAATAAAAGTTTCAAGATAAGGCTAGACACAGTTTCAGGGATCTGCTTTAAAAAAAAATTGAAATGTAATTTACTCTATAAGTAGAATTACGTGCCATGAAAGATATTTTAGCTTACCACACACTGCAGACTGGGAGGAAAGCAAAATTCACCTATTAGTGTCATAGTGTTTTTGAAAGAATATTTACTTACAAACAATACAAGAAAGATAAAGCAATGCTATGACTTAGCTTAATAACTTCTGTCCATAACTATTTGATCATTTGTAGGATGAATGCAGATGCCACAGGACGTTTCCACATTACTTGTGATATTGTTACAATTACAGGCATCAGGCATTCAGAAAGCTCTATTTTGCATTACAATCTGTTGTTTTTATTTCATGCTCTGTATTTTTTAAACATGGAAAACTGATGCCATCCATTAGTTGAAACTAGTATCTCCTGCTCAAGCCTATCCAGTTTTTGGTTGTGACCATCCTGTGACGATGTGTGTGTGAGGAGGGTTCAGTGTGTGAGGAGGGTTCTTGTGACAATGCACTGCAAGTTTGAAGTGGTTCCAGGCATGTCATTCGTGTTCATGTCCGCAGGTACTGTAGGCCATTTCATTCATTTAATTCCTGTCTTCTGCACGAAAGACTCCGCAAGGTGGAAGCAGTGTGCTCAAATATTATCATCTTGAAAGACAAACCTATTTCAGAATACTGACTGTTCAGCTGCACAACAGGTTGGAGGATTTGGTCCAATACTGCACAAGCCATAAATTACACTGATGCTGCTGAGAGGTGTCCAACACCCATGCAATATACCAGCCTGAAATGTTCTGAACCCATAATTGACTGAAATCCACTGAAAAGCCAATATACTTCTATCTTCTGTTAAAAAGGTGGCTGTGAGTAGCAATTTTCTGCATCCAAAAAGCTACTGAGAAAGAGGAGTCTGATAAACAGACCACAAACTATGCAAGTCACACAAAATATTTTTTAGTAATTTATGAAGCAAATCTCGGTGGCAAAAGCAATAAATTGAAAACTCCTTTACTCAAATAATTCTATCTGTATAATAAGTTAGTCAATCAGAAGGAGAGGAGGAAGTTAAATGAAACATCATGGTTTGAGATGGTACGTGATATTATTTCAGTGACTACAATACATAGTCAAATTTACAAAGAACATGGCAGTTTGAGCCCACTTATTAGTATGACATTGCACCCCCTCTGGTGTGGATGCATGCACTGCTTTGGTTAGGGAGAGTTTCCTAAAACCATTTTATCCTTGTTGAGCCAAGCAGGCCCACAACTGTTGTAACTGGTCCTTGATATCACAGATACTGGCACTGGGATGAAGTTCTCATCCTAACTGGTCCACACATGTTCTGTAGGGGACAGATCTAGGGATATAGCTGGCCACAGCAGCGTCTCAGATTCACGGAGACAGTTCACAGAAATACATGCCATGTGTGGACGAGCATTGCCCTGCTGAAAAACAGCACCACAATATTGTTGCATGAGAGTATGAGCAAGCAGGATGTCCATATCATACTGTTGTGCTGTGAGTGTACTACCAGTCATTACCTGAAGTCATACCAGATAGTTCCACACACAATGCTGCTATAAATAACTCTGCTGTGCCTCTCCAAAACACAGAAGAACAGAACATCTCACCAGGTCACTACTGTAATTCCCAATGTTGGTCATTCGAGGTCGTGCAGAAACACAATCACTGAACACAATATGAGACCACTCATCAGAATTCCAGGCCTCTCCATCACAGCACCACTCCAGACACTGCTGTCTGTGTTGTGGTGTTAATGGCAGCCTATGCAGGGGACAGTAAGTCCATAGTCTGCAGTTACTAAGCTGGCCAATGGTGGGAGATGACATACAGAGTTGTCGGGAATCCAAAATTTGTTCTTGGATGAAAGACATAGATGTGAGGGCGTTTACAATGTGCTCGGTGCACAACACAGTGATCCTCTCTTGTGGTGGTCAGATGTGGTCAACCAGAACCCCCATGACGAGCATGCGTGCCCTTGTGCTCCGCTGTATTCCATCACCAGGCCACTGTCACATCCAAATATCCCACGATCTGGATATTGCAGTATTCGACCAGCTGGCCAAAAGAAGACTCACAGCAAAGCCCCCTTTAAACACAAGTCAGATGCTGATAACGCTGTCTCACATGAGTATGCAGCAACCCCATGTCCTATATGGTGATCACTCAATATCTAGCTCTGTTCATACCCCTTATTTTTCCTACCTGGCCTGGTAACAACACTAAATATTAACATCACTAATGCATTTTGGTGGCCACTTTACATGTCAAAGAGAATTGCAACTCTAATCACTAAGGTCCCTGCCAGTGGTGGGTAAAGTTACATTGACATCGAACCATGTCTTTTGGGTGCTCAACTTCTTTGCCGGCCAATGTAATTACAAATTTATTTTGACCTACTTAGATATTCCAACAGGATAAATGGATACAAACAATATTAGTGATAGGGAAGGACCCATACCCTGTTTACGGACTATGAAAGACTGAGACAGGTGTCAGATAGATAAAAAATTTAAGAACATGCTTTACTCTCTAGCATTTGCATTTTTTGGAACTCCTTGAACAGAAGAAAGTATACTGAAGTGGAAAAAGAAAGTTTGTGATGAATAATTCCTGATAGGAAGGAAAAGTTACTCCACACTATCGATCAGGATGAGCACAAAAATTTTCTAGGAAATGGCGAGTAATTTTTACTAAAGTCCTTTAAACACCGATTCATTTCTGTTGTCGATAACTTGTATTGATATATGACATTATAAGACAGAATGACTGGCCGGTTAGTAACTTAAGGAGGTGAAATTCTTAGTATTGCTGATAGATAAATATGAAAGTACAAAAACTATCCTAGCTTTTGGAACTGTAGTCCCCCCCCCCCCCCCCCCCCCCTGAGAGAAGAAGGGGGATAGACTGGGGAAGCTGGAAAGACAGAGCATGTCACTCAGTTCCCATGATGACATGGATCCACCTTTTGATTGATCTGTCCTGGAGTAGGGTTTCATGTGTGTTATCAGCAGTACAAAGAATTCTACTAATACCAGCGATTCTGTTTTATAATTTTACAGTTTTCTTGATTGAATTTTTCTTTTGATACAATTAACCTCTTGATATGTGATCAGACAATGATTACTTCATAGTATGATAAAAGTCAACAACATTACCTACTGAAAGTTGCTAGGAGCAGACTGAATGAAAAGTTTGCTGCCCAAAATATGACAATAAGGCTGAGAAGTTGATTAAGAAATTCAGATGCTTTATTCACTGTACGAAGTTCAGTAACACATCTCTGAGTCTGAATCTTTCAAATCTACAGTATTTTCTGTTAATTTTTGTTTCAAGTTGCTATAAATGATTCTTGCCTGCTGCAACAAGTCTAAAAATACTTAATCTGTCTCAGGCAAGAGAAGTCCATCTCAACCACGTAACTATTTTCTCTATCAGAGAATACGCCGATTCTGCAGCCTTTTACTTAATTCTCTTTCATAGATTAAAAGCACCTTGTAGCTCAGGAATCCCACTGACTATACATACATACATACATACATACATACATACATACATGCATTCTACTAAGTCAGTATTTGAGGAATTCAACTTATGGAAACTACATATAATCATAGACAAGATCAAAGTTCTGTATTATAATTACAGAGAGAAATTGTCAATGTTTGTCAATGGTAGAAACTAGAAAAAGTGTCAAGTAATTCTGATAACGGAACTAAAAAAAAATGACAGTTTAGTTTTTTTACAGTGCAATTCACCCTGTCCTATTTCTTAGGTGACACAATAAACAAATTGTTTAAATAGTCTTTAACTTTCAGTTATGATAATCACACCATGAACGAATGCCAGAAAAAAAAGCTCACTACGTGCACATTAGTTCAAAAAGATACAGAGAAGTGAAAAAGAACCAAAAATATTTTCTTACTAGGATACAGCATCTGTGATATCTCAAAGTAGTTGATTCTATGTCATATGGTATAATGTGGAATATTAATCTTTTAATTGTTTACAATGAAAAAGAGACAAATCAGTTTTAGGTCATTCTTGTAAAGTCAATGTTCCTCTTTCTGTCAGGCCTTAATCCTCACGGATTTTGCCCGTCACTTTCAGTGAGAGATATGCAGATATTTTAAGCCTTAATGGTTGTTTTTTAAGACAGACACAGAGAGAGAGAGAGAGAGAGAGAGAGAGAGAGAGAGAGAGAGAGAGAGAGAGAGAGAGCGCTCTACAAAAATAAGAGTCAACAGAACTAGAAAATGGATCTGCAGGTGTGGGTACAATCAAGGACACATGTTGCAAAAGGCTTCAGTAAATGACAAATTGTAGCATAGCAACATGTAAACTTTTTCTTATTTTGAAGTTCTTAGGATTACATTGTTTTTTGTCCCTCTCCAACTGACATTCACACATAAATCATTCTTTCTTTAATTTCTTGAAGACTAGATTAACACAAATTGTATTCTGCTGTGGAATGTAGTCTCTGTGGGACCCATTTTGCTTCACATGAAACAAAACTGATATTTGTATGATAATGGGCTCTCCATGATGGAATACAAATATTGAAAAGAGAAGGGGAGTAACCCGTCATAGAATTACGTCATCGAGTGGCCAATAGTCTTGTTTATGTGCCTATATGCCTATCAACAGCTCAACATTTCAACTTTATGGTAAGTTGTTGTCTTTATTCCTTTCAATATTTAAAACTGATAATTCCAAAGTTTATTGCCACAGCAATGTCAGTGTTTGTATATAAACACTGGATTATGAGCAGAGAAATCAACCATATCGACGCATCACTCTCTTGTGAATTGTGACCTATCACCCATCTTTGGAACCATCACTTGTAACTTGTTCTGGAATGTCATTCATCATAGTGATACACATTTGGTTTTTTAAGAAACTATAGAATTATGTCATTAAGAAAACATGGTATTATCTCATTACATCCTGTGACATGCAATCAAGATCTAATTTATAGTGGCATGTGTTTGTTTCAGTTGACATCTGTCTCTAACATTCATCATCATGATATGTGTTTCCATTGATACTCTGAATCTACAGAATGTGGGTTCCACAGTAAATAAACCGTGTGAAACTGCCCAGTGTCAGTCCACTTAGGTCAGTTGCAAATATAAAAAATTAAAATTACTCTCTGTCCATGTGTAGTAATGTCACTTAGGGATTTATTAATATTTACACATTTTAGTCATGTACTTCCTCATTACCGAAGATAAATCACTTGAAATTTAGCTTACCAATTTCAATAATATGAACCATATGGCAACCACAAGATAAAAAAAGATTTCTTAACAAATACTTACACTGAGAGCAAACATGAGTGTCTTTTGTTTCAGGTGTGCTATTAGTTGGACTTAAAACAGCAGTTGTTTCTTTGCTAGGAGATGCTGCTGGCCCATTACAGGATCCCTTTATCTGCACAATCCTCCCTTCTTCATCCAAAACAGCTTCAGTTTCACGCACCATGTGCTGCAGTTCAATTACCTACAAAGACAAATATAAAATAAATCATAATAGTATACTTAATATTTTACCAAAAGAAAAAGTTTCTCAGGAGAACTGTAACATTACAAGACAGACTGGCTCTTATCTTTGTCTCCTCCCATCCTCACAATAGTTCTGTCCCTTTCAACTTGGGCTCTGAGTGACCTTCCCCTCCTTATCCCTCTGTCCTCCCTGAGAAAAGAACTTTTTGTTTCAACACTTACAATAATTGTTTCCACTTTTAAATGTATCTATCTGTAGTCATCAGAATTTTGTCTCCTTGTACAAATACTGAACAGTCACTTTTGTCTCTGTAAAAATACAGCAAAATTTGGTAGTCACCATTTTCCCAGGGAAAATGTATGTTTGAATGTTACGTAACTTACTGCCATATATTTGGGGCCTTGTTTCTATCAGGTAAGTCTACACTTTCAAATGCAAATTTGCTGCTAATGTACAATTTAAACAACTTCTAATAGATGAAATAATTCAGCTTCTAAGTTAATGCAACTCCTTCATAAATTGTGCAAATTAATGGCACACAGTAGCAATTAATTCCTGTAGCACATAGTTTTCTCAGTTGTCTGGAGGATGAAGTTTAGAACTGGCTTTAAATGAATCTGACCTGGCAATCAACAATAGTGTTTTGTGATATTATAACACACACAGGCGGTTTGTAAATACAGTTCATCCCATACATCATAGTTAAAAATTAACCTGTCTTTTATAGATGATGATTCTTAACTCATATTTATACAACAATGTAAGTCATGACAAACATGCTATTTATTGATGCTCTACATTTTCACATATTTCACCAGAACTACTGTAACTACTTAAAATAATCAAATGACATTTATCAAAGAAGAACAAGGGATAATTTCTCTTATTTAGTAAACATAGTTATGGTTGCATATAAGGTTTAATTTTAATTTTTATTTTTAGATGACCAGTTTCAATCTTCTACGTAGATCATCATCAGATCAACATTCCTGATGACAATCTCTTTAGAAGATTGGAACCAATCATCTAAAAATAAAAATTAACAACTTATATGTGAGCATAACTATGTTTACTAAATAAGTTATAACTCATCGCTGTTTTCCTGGAACAATGGTCCAAAAATTTTTAGATAATTTATCTATAAACAGACATGCAAGCACAACCTTTTTTCACATGGTTTATACACAGCTCATAGTGTTCTGTGTAATACATGAGTAGTTCCTATTATTATCAGTATGACTATTTTAACTATAGTCCATTTTATTGTTAATACAACGGGAAATCCAGGATGGAATGTAACAATATTAGGAAAGGTAAGTTGCCACTCATTATATAGCAGAGATGCTGAGTTACAGATAGGTACAACAAAAAGATTCTCACAATTACAGCTTTCGGCCATTAAGGCCTTTGTTAACAATGCACGCTTGCACGCACGCACTCGCGTGCACGCCCCCCCCCCCCCCCCCCCCCACACACACACACGCGCGGCAAATTGAAATTAGAAATTAGCGGAGATTGAGGCCTGGCGGATAGCGAGAAGAGAGGATATGCTGAAGGGCAAGTTCCCACCTCCGGAGTTCTGACAGGGATGTGCTGGCCGTGCACCAAGGCATGTTTAGCCACAGGGTGATCCTCATTACCAACAAACACTGTCTGTCTGTGTCCATTCATGCAAAGGGACAGTTTGTTGCTGGTCATTCCCACATAGAAAGCTTCACAGTGTAGGCAGGTCAGTTGGTAAATCACGTGGGTGCTTTCACACGTGGCTCTGCCCTTGATTGTGTACACCTTCCAGGTTACGGGACTGGAGTAGGTGGTGGTGGGAGGGTGCATGGGACAGGTTTTACACCGGGATGTATATAATAATAAAAAAATAAAAATAAAAAAAAATCTACCCCTCAAACAGCGGCAGGAGAACACACACATTAAAACGTATTACAGTTTGCAAGCTTTTGGAACCTGTGGCCCCTCCTCCTATCCAGAGAAAGAGCCACTGGCTTCAAAAGCTTGCAAACTGTAATACATTTTCAATAATTAGTTTTAGAAGCTCTAATTTCTCTACATCCTAACAATTATTCAATTTACCATTTCTTTGTTATCTTATCACTTACCCCATTAATTTGTCTCACCTTGTTGCAACAATATTACAAACGTGATAGACTGTTACTCACCATGCAGAGAAGGAGTTGAGTCACAGACAGGTGCAATGAAGAGACTACTAAACATTTGAGCTTTTGGCCAAAAGGTTTTCTTCTTAAGTAGAAAGCACACACACATTCATACAAGAACAGCTCACAGACACATGAACATTGTCTCTGACAGCTGTAGCTGTGAGGCAGGCTGTTTTTGGTTGCATCTGGAGATTAGTCTTGTAGTCGATACAAAGCTCTGATTATATTATGTGCCCATCCTTCACTAAGTTTCACCCAAACAATCTTGAATGCTGTTTCAATATTTACCTTGATGGATTTGTGTTTCTTGACAAATGCAACAAATGCACCACTTCCATCTACGATTAGCCTATCCTTATGATATACACGTTAGATTTTCCCCAAAAATCTTACCACTATCAATTTCAGGTTTTACCCAGCTTTCTGTACCTAGCACCGTGTGGCCATCATTGCTTTTTAAGATCACTTCAAGCTCTGGCACTTTGTTGCATATGATTTGGCAGTTAATCATGATGATTAAAATACTATCATCAGTAGGAAACATTTCTAAGAATCTTACACTGATACTTCTAGTCCACTATCTGAACATGACGGAAATATTCTTAATGTAAAAAACTCTTGTGTGCACGCCACATGCAGTCAGCTGTTTGGGTTGCAGCTTCTGGTGTGTAGGGCACACCTGAGCATTTGGGGGATCCTGAAATTCTCAGCCCTGTGGTCCAAGTCCACGACATCACCGTGTTATTTGCCACAGAACATTCAAAGTCTCAGGTTCAGTCCTTCCACTTGGCTCAGAACCAGTAGATCACAAGTAGTTCTGCAGGCAATGCTGCAATTTGTGAACTTCAATGAAACTCTGTGACTAAGGCCCAGATAAGAGGTAACATGTGCACCTCAATTGCAGTTGGCTGCATCCCATTCCTTCAAAGACTGATGGAAGAGCCTCTTCAATATGTTTAATGAGTGGCCCAAGCAAACATACAGAGAGCACCTGTTGTTTCTTCTCATCCCTTGCTGTCACTTCCCTAAGGGCTCCCATATCTGCTGTGTGCTTGAACTACTGATGACTAGACCCTACTCTTTTGTGTTTGAATTCTCTTGACACAGGACACAGTGTTTTCCCAACAGGTGAAGTGAGTCTCACTGGCTCAATTTTGGTTTCAGTGGGAGACAGCACCTCAAACTTGTTGGTTAGGGGGATAGAGATAACAACCTGAGTTCTCCTTGGTCTCTGTCTCCCCTTCAAAGGGCATCTAGCCATACCACTGACACAACACTCACAGTCAAGTGGATGGTTAGTGATAGATCCCATACTTTACGTAGAGGAGACAGGATCCATGGGAGAGGATGGCACTTGAGGTACCTTCAGTATCTCTGATTCATGACTCGCAATATGCCCATTCACAGCAGCTTCCAGTTGTTTGACTGTAGTCAGGGCCATTTCCAGATTTCTAGATAACAACATGAATGGCTTAAAAACTAGTGTAAAAACGGATGGTAGTCATGTGGTGTCATTTTCAAAATTGAGTGTAATCCACATTCTGATGAGCTGATTAGAAAAGTAACCCTGCTTTATTTTCACTTATGCTTTAGTCATTCTTTCCAATGTAAGGAGACAACACTACAAGATGCACAATAAACTGATAAATGATATGCTAGATATTAGCCAAATCTTTAACAATGAGTAATTCTTAGAAATAAAGTTCTCAAACAATGCAGACACTTCTTGAACAAAATTAACATTGTTTGATCAGACATGCTGCTACTTATAATTCAAACTTGGGCTTAACTACACTAGTAGCTTACTCCATTACCAGAAACTCTTGCTAACATGTGCATGTGCTTCTCAATCTAAAGCAAAATACAGTTTTACATACTCATATCTGAGGTGATGCATTACTTATCAGCATTATTTGTGTCACTCACTGTCACAGACACACATTCTGCAAATGTGACAGTGTATTTTTCCCAAAAGTATATGAAATGTCAAGCTTTCAGGATTGTAACCTGTACTTTAGGGTACTATTTATGTGCATTTTGGTAATATGGAGATACGTACAATGTGATAGATAATGAATTTCAGAAATAGTACTGCAAATGATTATCAGTTACCTGCAGGGTATACCTGTACACAGTAAGTATGCCTTCACAGTTTTAAGTTAGTCTATTTTTGTTACCATTTGCTGGAACTAACCCAGAAGAGAGACTACACGATTCTTAGCATATGTAAAGAAAGGAACTATCTGGATATCTTTGTGTCATTTAATGAAGTATTATCATATTAAACTGAACTGATAAACCCCTGCTTAAGATGCTGTTTAAGTCTCATGTTCAGCCAAATGGCTACTTTTTGCCTGACTACAATACAGTACATGATGCAGATGACAGGATTCTGCAGGCAAGCAAAGTTCTATACTCCAAATCTAATGTGCACTAGTTTCTCTTACCTTGTTTCCACAGATACTTTGCAAGACATATAGTGATAGAAATAAAAGTGTTGAACAATGCACACTGAATACTAATTTTCTAAAGGCTTTCGTGTAAGTACCCCGAGCATTATGTATGGGCATTGCTGATCTGTTACAATCCTAGCAGTGCATATCTTAATTTTATGGCTATGGTCACATCAACTCAATAAATAAAATACTGGAGCAACAGCCTGCTCTTAGAATTGTTCACACTAACATTTAATGTGGTTTGCATTACACTTACCCAACCCCCCCCCCCCCCCCCCCCAACAAATCGAAGCCTTCTAGTTATCTTCACTACTACTGATTTTGTGCGCTTGTCCCATTTCCTACTGCTTCATGGTATTACCATTAGATATTTAAATGACGTGGCGGGCTCTAGAAGTTTATGAAAGATTTTATAATCTAATACTATCAGGTTCTTTCTCTTTGTCGTGGGAATTTCAATTTATTTACCCATGTTTTACATAATAGTACAAATGTCTGAAGTGCAGATCTAGACTTATTACAACATTACAAAATCTTGAGTGTGTAATAAAGGTCTGAGAGAATATACTGTAAATCACCACTGAGACCAACTGCTGAGCTGTGGATAATGTATATTTCCTTTGAAATTTGTCACCACTAATGAAATAAAACATGCACATTTATAGGCAGACATACCTGAGCTTTCATGAGATCAATATTTTCTGCTTGTATAGTTGTGGATGTTGTAGCATGTAATTTGGTCTGGAATACACCAGACGAGCTTCCAGTTGGTTCCAGGTGAATAGCGTGCTGCTTGCGTTGCTGAGCTCTTGAAATGAGACTTCTGTTAATATCTTCATATAGGCTGGAAGCTGAATAATGGGCAACAGTTTCCTTAAAATTTTTAATTCCTTTCTTATCAGAAAGTTCTTCTATTATTTGAGTTAAATCCTTCTTAGGTTTTGAAGAACTGACAATACGAGGCACTGTAGCTTTTATGTCTCTCAATGCCACAACCTCATTATTACTCTCATGAGAAGGTGCTTTGTCACTTGTACTCCAACTTTCTTTTTCAGAAGATGCTGTAACAACTGGTTCTGGCTGTATTATCACAGTGTAATCATCCATCTGAAAATAAAAGAAATCTTAAAATGATACACATACACCTACACATACACATGTATACATAAAATGATGCATGTTTCTCACTTATTTTTGCAGTAGTTTTTTCTCTGCAAGGTACTTCTGACACTGACAGATGTGCCTATATTTCTGGAATGAACTGCTATCCTAGATAGCTGTGAGAACTACATAAATTGTCAAACAGGGGAACCAAGAGGATCATATTATTCAACTCAACGCACTGCAGTTTTAAAGTTGTAGTGTAGGATGTCTTGTCAACTGTGTGCATGACAGTATCTTCCACAACTATTTTGATCTGTGGAGATATTTTGGTAATACGATATATACTAATTCAAGCAATCATTATTGATGTAAATGTTCTCAGCACACTTTCAATGCTGTAATCTGATATATTGTACAATTACTGATACAATGTTATATTATTTAATTTTTGCTGTATTACTGACAGTGAGGTCATTAGAAACAGAACTGGAGCTCAACTGAACCAAGATGAAGAAGCTGCTGCTACATTTAAGAAATCTCCCCACCATTCACTTGCCATGATTTAGGGACACCTAAAACAGGGTGGCAAGAGAGGATCCGAATCCTGCTTCTCCCAAGAAAAATTCCTGTGTCTTAACTGTAGCAAAAAAGTTTATGTTTGTTTAATACAATGACTACTCTCACAAGTTAAATTCAGATCTGGAAACTCCCAGCGAGATAATGTTTGTGAATATCTCACTAATAAATTAAAACTAATTCATTGTTAAAGATGTCTGAAAATAAGATTAAAAAACTATGGACTCCTTACAGAGGTCAGGAACCTGGATGAAAGACACACTTAAAAACTTGGGAGCAAATGACAAAGCAAAGTCATTCAGGACAACATAGCAAAAAACATGTAAGGTGTAGTATGTAATTGGGTGGGAGGGTAGGTGGGCAGGGGACAGTTACAAAGTGTAATGAAGGAAGATTACATTAACAGCTTATAGGGAGAGGGATATGAGATGAAGCAGAGAAGAAGAGGCAGGAAATAAGACACATGAAACAATGTATGGAGAAGTAAACCGTCAAAACAAAGCAGTGTAGCAATCAATGTCATTGTATCACAAAGAGAGAGTGGAAAATTGGATATCAAAGAGAGATACTTGGATAAATTTACATAAAGTACAGTGGGTTTGGCAACAGTCAAGCTTTAGGCAGAGAGTAAGTTTCAACATTCAAATTTCTGCTGTGATGTTACAAGCAGGGATAAGAGTTCAAACTATAATTGCTCTTGTTTTGAAGAGTCTTTAAAACTCTGTTGAACAACTTTATCTCCGGTAAACGATCCGACTGCACACTGAGTTTCACACTTTTCCCCTTCACTGTGGATTGTTTTCCCGAAGAGTCATGTCTCCTTGTTACATTTGTCTCTTGAGAAATTCCTCAGAGATGGATTTTGTTCAGATTGACTCTTACTATTTCTGTTATCAAGGTTCATCGTGGAGACCATTTTTTCTTCTTCTGCTCTTCAGTACCCAGTAAACATTCATTGTGAGTCACATGCAAATTTGAAGAATCATGTTTCATATGCCACGTTACTGCCCGGGTATACCACACATGGTCAGTAATTTTCCCTTTGCTTTTCCGGCAAAGGGGAGGAGGGTGGTCATGTAAAGTTCCTGATCATCAGATGTTTCATCAATGTCCTGGATTAAATTTCAAATATCTCCACAGTGTTTCACGGACAGAGGGCATGTAACACTATTGGTGGTGATCCATCTATCAGATAGGTAGTTAAGCATGGTGGCCCCCTGGGATGGCTATGTGCCGCCACAGGGCTTCACCCTCTCTACCTTCTCTCATCATCTTACACTGGAAACATGACATCAATACTAAACATGCACCCATTACAGTCATCTACACTTATCTGATATATGTAATGTACAACTCTCACACTTTACAAGGGAAAGGTGTCAGTGTATGTGAAGGGTAGGAAAAACCTTTCCAATTAGGGAGCAACTTTGTCCACAATATTTTTCTATGCTTAACTTTTACTTATTGTGTATGGTCTCCTTTGAAATACTCTCTCTTCCACAACTGATACACCACCCCCAATGCCGTTTCCACTTCCGAAAGAAGTTTTGGTATGCCATTTGCTGGATCACGCAAAGTGCCGCTTGTGAATTTTCTTTTGTCTCCTCAGTCATTGAAAATCTTCACCCTTTCAATGGCATTCTCAAAAAATGTCCGCCACGTCTGGAGAATAAGGACGACGAGCAGCACAGTGATTTCATTTTTTGTGCAATAGTCACACAGCAACTGGGATGAATGTGCAGGTGCGTTATCATGATGCAAGAGCCACAACTTGTCTCGCCACATTTCAGGCCATTTCCTTCTCACATTTTCTCGCAGGTGTCACAAAATATTCCGATAGTAGCACTGATTAACAGTTTGTCCCTCTGGGACAAATTCATGATGACCTAATCCTTCAAAGTCAAAGAAAACTATCAGCATGGCTTTGATATTTGACCTGACCTGACAAGCTCTTTTTAGTCTTGGAGAACCTTTCCTGACCAATTGTGCAGATTGAATCTTGGTCTCAACATCATTACTCTAGACCCACGTCTCATCACCAGTTATGATTCTCTTAAGGAACATCTCATGCTCATTTGTGAATCCAAAAGTTCTTGACATATTGTGAGGTGATGGTCTTTCTGGTCTTGTCTCAGGAGCCATGGGACAGACTTGGTGGCAACACAACACATTCCAAGATGCTGTGTCAGGATTTCATGACATGATCCAACTGAAATTGTACATTCTTCTGCAGTCTCTTGGACAGTCAGTCTTTGAATGACATGAACAATTTCACTGATGTTCCTGACACGAGAGTCATCGGAAGATGTCAAAGGGCATCCTGATCGAGAGTCATCTTTAACTTCAGACAAGCCGTTTTCAAGTCATGTGAATCATTCATAACACCAACTGCAGCTTAAGCACTTGACACCATAGGCTTCCTGCATCATTTGGTATCTCTCTGTGAAGATTTTCTTGAGTTTCATACAAAATTTAATGCAGACGCATTGCTCCTATAACTTTGGCATCTTCAAATTCGCAAACTGTATGACACAACGTTCTACTCAATGTGGAAATGAACAATAACTAACAGACATACAACAATAAAATCTCTGGTAGTTACATATTAAAGACAGGTGTGAGCAGGAACACCAACCATATTTTGCTCCAAAACACCGCTAGTGTGAAATTATGAATGTACCACAGTTTTGTAAACAGATCTCGTATACACACACTACCACTATCGTACTCGACAAGCTCCCATTTAAAATAAAGCAAATGAATGGACATTCTAGTAATTCAAAAGGTAGTTAAAAACGTATCTCACTAGCCTCTCCTTATACAAGCTATTGAAGGACTGAAAAGTTCTATTAGCTAGATTGGAAGCAGCAGCAATAAACAACTAAATATTAAGCTACCAATATGAGATAACAGCAACTTGAGGAAGCGTAAGGTTTTCCCCCCATAGAACTGACTTTCCTTTTAATTTACTAGCTTACATTTAGTTGGTGTTAAGCACCAATAAAATTAAGCAATATGGTGATAGATTGTTGTTAATGCAGTGTAATTATTTAGTTTCTATGAGTTGCCTATATTCTTTTAATTTATACATTGACTCATTCCACATCCCTGAGGGCTGTCCTTCTTGATGGAACCTACAGAACATAATAAAAAAACAGTAGCTATTATCAACATATGTTTCAAGGCAGGTGCGTGGTCAGTGTTAATTGATGTGGGCAAGGCACTATAGAAAATATTGTATTTTCTTTAGAGTCACGCTTACGTTAATTACTGTACAGTGATGATGTACAATTTGAGTGCAATGCTATTTGGTAATAGACATAATTTTAAATTATAAATCATAACTTGCACTGTTCCCACATGAGATACAGTACAGAAAACTTTAGATCAAGGCAACCAGGTAGATTCAGTATTTCTTGATTTCCAAAGGGTGTTTGACTAAAGTACCACATCTACACTTATTGTCAAAGGTTCCATGATAAGAGGTATTAAGTGAAATTTGTGATTGGATTGAGGACTTTTTGGTGGGGAGGACACAGCATGTTATCATGGATGGAGAGTCATCATCAGAAGTAGAAGTAACTTCAGGTGTGCCCCAGGGAAGTGTGCTGGGACCCTTGTTGTCAAGTTATACATTAATGACCTTGCAGGCAATATTGGCAGTAACCTCAGACTTTCTGCAGATGATCCAATTACCTATAATCAAGCACTATCTGAAAGAAGCTGCATAAATATCCAGTCAGCTCTTGATAAGATTTCAAAGTGGTGCTGAGATTAGCAACTTGCTCTAAATGTTCAGAAAATTAAAATTGTGCACTTCACAAAACGAAAAAATGTAATGTACCATACTATGAATATAATATCAACGAGTCACAGTTGGAATCAGCCAACTCATATAAGTACTTGTGTGTGACACTTTGTAGAGACGTGAAATGGAATGATCACATTTGTTCAGTCAGTAAAGCAGGTGGTAGACCTCAGTTTATTGGTAAAATATTGGAGAAGTGCAATCAGTCTACAAAGGAGACTACTTACAAATCATTCAGATGACTGGTTCTAGAATTCTACTCAAGTATGTGGGACCCGTACCATTGGGTTGTTGTTGGGTTGTTGTGGGGGAAGAGACCAGACAGAGGGGTCATCGGTCTCGGGAACGACGCGGAAGGAAGTCGGCCGTGCTCTTTCAAAGGAACCATCCCAGCATATGCCTGGAGCATATCACTGGGAAATCACTGAAAACCTAAATCAGAATGGCCGGACGCGAGATTGAACCACTGTCCTCCCAAACATGAGTCCAGTGTGCTAACCACTGCGCCACCTTGCTCGGTGGACCTGTACCAGATAGCACTAACAGGGGATACTGAACATATGCAGAGAAGGGCAGCACAGATGGTTACAGATTTGTTTAATCCATAGAAGAGTGTCACTGAGGTACTGAAGGAACTAACTGGAAGACTCTTGAAGAAAGATGTAAACCGTCCTGAGAATGTATGTTAACAAAGTATCAAGAACCGGCTTTAAATGATGACTTTGGAATATATTAAAATCTCCTATGTATTGATAATTAATTGAAACACTCAGCTGTCAACAGGTGTTGTTGATATACCTCAATAGGGACGGATGAAAATGTGTGCCCCGACTGGGACTCAAACCCCTGTCCTGCTTACATGGCAAATGCTCTATCCATCTGAGCCATCGACGACACAGATGAATAGCGCAACTACAGGGACTTATCCCTTGCACACTTCCCGTGAGACCCACATTCCCAACTGCCCACAATCTACATACGTAATGTACCCAATAGATATTTGCCCATCCACTCATTACTCGCGCCCATTAAGGTAACAATTCTCGTAAGAGTTTGGGCAACCTGTGCACATTCACACAGATGACGGTGGCCCACATGGATAGAGCGTCTACCATGTAAGCAGGAGATCCCGGTTCGAGTCCCGGTCGGGGCACACATTTTCAACTGTCTCCATTGAGGTATAAGAACATCTGTCGGTAGCTGAGGGTTTCAATTAATTACCATTTATTCTAGAGAAGCTGCATGGTCATCAATGGTATCTGTTCTTTCGAGAACAGTTACTATCTTCCTATGTATTGGTCACAAGGAGAACGTGGGGACAAGATTAGAATAACTAGTGCATGCAGAAAGGCATTTAAAAAAAATCAATCTTCCTGTACTCCATACGTGTATGGAACATGAAAAAATCCTAATAACTGGTACAATGGGATGTACCCTGTGCAGTGCACCTCACAGTGGTTTGCAGAGTGTGGATGTAGATGTAGAAGTATAACGGCTGGTAACTCTCTTCAAATACAGTATGTGCAAGAGACTAGTATGCCAAAATGTACCATCACTGATTTTTGAAAATGTATCCCATCAGTCCAAAAAGTTTTGAGACTGGATTAGGCCTAATAAAAAATAGAGAATCGTTAAGATGGCAGTTATGCCTTGTGTTCTACACAATTTCCCTCCACTTGAGTACAATGCACAGAACATTCACACAACCATCTGAAACTGTCAGAAAAATCCTCCTTTGGAATGTTGTTCATAGGTCTGTATTGATAACACCAAGTATAATCATCCACAATGATTTTTTCCAGTGGAGAATTGTCCAAGTTTTACATTTCAATTGAGTCACGGCAGTCATTCACATGTCATCATCTTTCTTTGGGAGTCAAGACGTGCTGGTCAAACGTTGCACATACTTTTCTCTTCTTTAAAACGTTCTGGAGAACATCTTGAACACTATATTTAGAGATGTTGCTCCAATATGCTTTGTGACAACAATGCTGACACTTTACATTTGCTTGTCCACTACTCTACACTGCCTGCTGACAACAGTCTGGTCAAATGCATATCTGTAGTTTACAGTTGTCAGGTCAAGCTGCCACTGTATCACACTGACATCAGTTCTACAGCAGAAATAAAATCAGTTTCGCTACTTTTCTGGATGGACAGTGAATTGTTGACAAATGTATTGATGCCTGAAAAATGGTTTAAGGCTGAAACTGTACAATAGTACAACAAATAATGTAAAGCTCACAGTTACAGTCGGCATACAAGGCCAAACTTTAAGAGGGGCCATCCGTATGCTGTGCATGCTCACTTGTGACATGATTTACCAAGGTTTACCAACATATACTTCCAAGTTAAGTGTGGACAGCCCCTGTAAAGTTGTACCAAATGTTATCACTTAAACAGTTTGTCACAGCTGTAGGCCCTAGATCAATGAAAATAGTGAAAAGTTGTAATAAAGGGGACTAATTAATCAATAGCTTCATTAAGATTATATTTCCAGTCATGCCCATGACAGAGATTTGGTTTCACAGGAATCTTTATTAGACTTCTCACATGAAAGTCATGTTATGATTTCATCCCATGCCCATTCTATTGGCGAAGTACAGAATGAGCATAAAAAGAAATAAAATAAATATATCTTCATGATAAAAGTAAAGCTGAGGGGACCTCCAATACAATAAATAATGATAGTCATAATATAAAGTTGCAAATCACAAATCGTTCAATATATTATAAACATACGAACAACATTAATCAAGCAATAGTGAAACTGAGTAAATGTGTATTCATAAACTTAAAATATTTTAAATGTTAACTATACTGACTTACACCATCATTGCAGCGAAATATTTACCCTACCTTCCTTTATATTACATTTTGACACACATTAACTCCACAAATCACTTACGCAACAAACTGTTTTTGATTACTCTTGTAATATTAAATTAAGATATGTCAAAAATATCACTACTATTCTAAATACAACAAGCTAACTATGGACACAAGTGGAATGCTATGACTAATGCCTAGCCTGAAAATTTGTCTGAAAATCATAAAAATTGAGAGACTTTGATAAGATTTATAGAGAGACCAATCCCTACATTCTTTGTATTTTATGCGGAACACAAATACTTAATAAGCTCCAAAGTACTCATGTGAGGCTTGTCCATTATCTAATCCACCTCTGCTATATTTCCCTTGCAGTCTGATTTTTTCAGAAGAAAGGTGTGTGAAATACGCCATAAACATTGATGTCAGTCTCTGTTGCCACAACCTTTATTTTGCATTCACATTTGCTGCCTTCTATAACTTGCTACTTAAATTTCACCTTTCAATATAACCTTGACTTCAGCCCATGCTAGAGATCATGCTGTCACCCCAACCAAGATTACAGGGGAGGAACAAGATCTCTACCACACTTTACTTGAGACTAACCACACGTAACACACAGACGAGCAAAACGTGTTCTACACAACTTATCAACCCTGACCCCCTCCCCTCCCCTTTGAGCACAGTATTCTAATAGAATTTAAATTATAATATCACAGTGCTGACAGGAATAAGAGAGGCAACATATGCGTACTTATATTGAGAAGAGTGAAAATTTATACTCAATCCAGTCAAACAGGGCTGAAGAAGACAATTACATCCTTATCTTTTTTAATCAGATAAAATCTTATCAAAAAACTTGTGGTTTCAAAAAACTGAAGATATGTCATACCGTATGTCTTTTGTTAAAGGAGTAATAAGCTTCACTGTATTGCTGTCTGCAGTACACTCGCTTGTGAGATATAATATTGGCCATGCTTCTAAATAAATTGCGGCACACTTTACACTCATACACAATCTCCACTTCATTGTCCAAAAGTTGTTTCAGCTGAAACAAATGGAATTTTGGTGTGAAATCATTTCTGCATTAGGTAATTTCTTAATATAAATAACTATAATCAAACTATATGTTTCTTTTTTATGGCCACTTGGGAGATACATTGCACATTAATTGTTTAAAATTTAGTTTCATATTCCCAAACATCACATTTTTTGTAGATGATTACAATTACGAGTTAAATCTCCTATAAGAAACAAGTTCGCCCTGTTATGTTGATTTAACTAACCAAGTAATCAATTACTCATTAAGTATCCATTTTGCTTGGAGAAAACTACAGCTGTTTTTCCAAATTACACTGTAGCAAATACTGTAACCAGCAACAAGTTTTTCTGATGTGTGTTTATTGTACCATAAATGGTTTTGGGCTTGAGCTTATCGTCAGAAGGTAGCAGTGACTTCTTTGCAAGTTTTTCATTTGTGTAACACCAACATAAAATCTTTTGTATACTATGTAATCACAAAAGCTTTGTTATAACTTAGGACACAAATGCAAAACTTGCAAAGAAGTCAGTGCTATGTCCTGACGATGGGCTACAGCCCAATTCTAGTAACAGAGCAATACTATCATTTCAACAAAAACTTGTAGTTGGTTGCAGTATTTCCCACTATGTAATTTACTCATTAAGTATCAGTATGTGATCCTGGAAGTGATGTTTTGGCATGCAATGAAAATAACACCTGATAGTCATACTTCATAAGCAGCAAATTTGTTACCCAGAAAAGTTAATTACTGTATTTATACACAACATCAGTGGACTAAAAAAATTTAGAAAACGGCTATGTATCAGTACATAAGAAAACATCAGAAGTGGAGGCGGAATAGAATACATCCTAACATTGTACTAACCTCAGAAGTACATGTCTGATACATCTTAACAATGTCGCAAACTCGTCTAACGCTTATGTTTATTGGTTGCCTTAGAACAGACAAGTCTGTTCGATGCACCACCTCCTGTTCTTGAGAATCTTTCTCTTTTTGTCGCTGTTGTCCCTTTGCAGTAGGCATTCTTCCCGAATTCTGCTTTCCACTCCCTTTACCCGTCTTAGAAGCTGTTTTCGAACCCATTTCAATATCTGAAATATAAAACAGGGCATTGTTATTTCTGTTACATGCATACGAAATATTACATAACCTAAGTTTATGAAAAATTAATAAATATTTTGGATGTCGATTTGGGGCAGCGCATTCAAACCTCACCACCACATGCAAACCTGTATAGCAGTAATAAATTGGATTATGCCTTATACACTATAATATTCTGTAAATATTAATTTATTGTCACTGGATTGTGTGAAAATGTCGCAGGCTTTGTAGTACATTCAGTATTCTGAAGAAAATGCAATATACGTAGTAAAAATGAAATTAATTTTTATATTGAGTTACCCTACAGAATTGTAAAAATTACAGATTACGAAAATTATTTCTAGAGTTACGAAAACCATCTGGTTGAATGGAAAATCCAAGTTGCAATATCGGCGAAAATATAGTAGCTTAAACAAAATTGTAAGTGACACTTTTATAAACAAAAGAAAACAACGCAATAACTTACATTTTTAAATGTATATTTTGTACAGTAAATTTAATAATTACGTGAAATTTAGCGTCCTCTTTTACGGAAGGTCACCTCCCGTTAGCGATGAGCTCTCCTCGTTTTTCAGGGCATTTTCCTCGCATACTCTGGAGAATATTCACATTAGATATAAATAAAACGCACAGTAGTATCTTCTAAACTTAGTTATGAACTGCTCCGTCACATTAGTCTAACAGACAACACAGAAACGTTTGGTGGTTCCCACCGCATTTACCATTACGCTCCACCATTTTTGTTCAAGAAAGCAAATTGTGCACCAAGCTTGTCGCAAAGAGGGCAGCACTGTAGCGGAGATGCTGGGGCACTAGGTTGTGAATAAAGTCGGAACGCATTTGTGTAGAGTACAAATGCTAGTGCTTGCTGCTGCTGAATTAACTGAAAGGGAATCTACAAAATGAACTATCAGCGGCTGTTGAAGCTGTGCCAGGTACTTGTCACTGACAGTAATGACATAAGTTTCTTAATATGGCATTGGTTTATTTTTCAACAAAGAAACATTGACGAGCACAAAATGTGTACCTACTCATGAAATACCTTTACAGTCTGTAGCAGAAGCATTTCTAAAAGGGTTATACATGAATGAATGACAATCATACTTTTTGTGTTCGTGATATGAGAAAAATCAAATTTGGCATACTGCGCAGTCCCTTGAGATAGGAGTAGTTTGAGGACCCAGTTAGGAAAACAGATTTCTGAAGATTCTCTGCTTAAAGAGGAAAGAAAGACAAGTGACCAATTCGGAAAGTTAAAGAGAGATTTCGTGAACAAAACATTGCCATCATTTAGTATTAGATAACGTTAAAAGAAAAAGTGCACTGGGATTTCAATTTTAATTTATTTTCAGTGTCTTAGGGGCTTTCATATTTTCATCGTGCCTCATGCGGCTAGTGACAACTCTTTGACAGTGCGATTTTTTTGTAGTAGTAGCAGACCCCAGCGCCACTACGGCTAACATAAATGAATCGTCTTCCATGTAGAGTCAAAACTGTTTGGCGTTTGGTTTTTCTGCGTGTTGGGCATCAGTTTTTTCCTGTTGTTTACAACGTAATTGTGCGAACAACGTTGGAGCCTCAGAGATTTACACGTGAGATTTGAAAATCGACGTACCGAAGTAAGGTGATAATTATGATACAATTTTATTTGTTCTGGAAATCATCCATTCATAATATAGTGCAAAATACTTATCCCCATTAGCATTAAACCTGTAACAGCTTAACACTTAACTAACTCTAAACGTTTAATTAAAACAAGTTGGTAGACAATGTATATAAAATGTTTTATTACAGTATATTAAATACAAACCCACACATTTATAGTGTCTTTCTGTCCACATGATGGGCTATGAACAAATAGAAGCATTTTTTTTTTCTTTCCTCAGACGTCACAGAGATGGGACCTTTTTTTCCGCACACTGAAGCAGCATTGGTTAATTATAATATGTATTTGTTATTGTATTTTTTTTTGAAGCCCTGAAATTATTCGTATTAATCCTCTTAAACGTAATGTTTTTCCTTGTGTTCCAGAAAAACGAGGTTTCACTTGTTGGACTAGTTTCATTTTAGTTTATTGCATAACATTGCTTTCTGTATATTAATTTTCTGAGCATTTTCACATACAGGCACACAGTCTTCATAGTGCAGAAAAGTTCTGTAAGGATACCATTGTGTGTTCATCCTCTAACTTATTAATGACACCTTTTTAAATAAATTAGACATACTAACAGATAACTAATTATATAGATGTTCTCCGTGAAGTTTGTTGTGAACAGTCAGGCATAATCTGAAAACTGTAACAGCATGCATAAATACACCACTAGGAGCAAAAGTAGCTTTACTGTTGCACAAAAGGAGCAAAGTATGCAGCTACAAAAATATTTGAGTAACCCCATCCCCCTTGTAAGTTAAGAAAGTGGTGGCAGGTAATGAGCCTTTAAACAAACTGAAATAATTTCTGTTTGACAATGTCTTTTAACTTTATTGTGAAACCACATCTTAGTCATTGCTATGAGTCACAGAAGACGCAGAAAACTAAGTTAACCATTAATTCTAGACTACTTTTAGAAACTCAAATTTAGATTCTCACTAGAAAGAGTGTGTGTGTGTGTGTGTGTGTGTGTGTGTGTGTGTGTGTGTGTTTTGGACTTCCTCTTTTTCCATGTTTAACTGCTATTTCCCACTGACAAATGTGGTTCCCAAGAAGCAGCAGAGAAACTGTGATAATAAATGCAACAAGAAAAGATAATTATATGAAATAGTTTGGATGAATTTTTGAATGTCAAAATGTTTCCATATTAAGGGAAGTACATTGACAGCCTTTAATTTTCCACCAAAATTTTTGATAATAAAATTAGATTACTATGGGTGATAATCTAAATGGGAACAGAGCAGCCAGACCAGAATGATTTAGACTAAAGAAAATCACAGGTGTTACATTTACATTATTTGTTCTTTGACTATTCATCACAACAGCATAGAACATGTCAGGTACTATTACAAATATAGCTTATTGTTACACACACACACACACACACACACACACACACACACACACACACACACACACCCTCTAAATGATTGTGAAAAGATCAACAACAGAAAAACTATATATTTTTAAAACTTCACAGATCTCTAATACAAGAACAGATACATCAAACATTAACTTTGCATCAAATGTACCATTAAAGAAGTGCGGACTGGTGGTGGCAAGGAGTTTGACAATAATGATGTGAGACGATATGCCGAGTCAATTGGATTGAAACATTCTTTGACTGTGCCATATACACCACAGCAAAATGGAGTTGCTGAGTGTCAAAACAGGATTATCTGCAAAATGGTACATTCATGGCTTCAGTCAGCAAAGCATATTCCAAGCGCTTTGTGGGGAGAAGCTGCTCTACTCATACTCTGAACCGAACTGGGACAATGAAGGTTAAAAGAAAGACACCAATAGTATTATTTTTGAGAAGGAAGAGTCAATTTAATCATCTAAAAGTATTTGGGACATAATGTTTTGTCTGGATTCCAGCACAGAAACAGAGAAAGTTTGATGCCAAATCTCTGAAAGGTTATGATGACTGTGGCTCTCGTGTATACCTTCCAGATAAGCATTCAGTTATTGTTAGCCGAGATGTAAATTTCAAGGTTAAAATATTGAAGCAATCGTTGAAAAATGATATTACTAAATTAGTTGACATATCGTTTATGAATGATACGGAAATATCTGATTCTAATGATGACGAAATATCAAAAGAAAATATTACAAGACTGGATCATCAAGATCATGTAGAAGCGACTGAAAATGCCGATGATCATAGAGTTTTGAGGGACAGACAAACAATTAGAAGGCCGATATGTTACCTAGATGAACCTGAGCGACCCAAGATGATGATGATGCTGAGAGAAGTTCCAAGGAACTATGATGGAGCAGTGAAATCCTCAGATGTAGAAAATTGGAAAGCTGCAATCGATGAAGAAATGGACTCACATCAGAAGGTTAGTACTTGGAAATTAGTCGATTTACTGGCTGGAAGGAAGGCTACTGGAAATTGATGGGTGTTTACAATTAAATTGGATAATAACGATGACGTTGTATGGTACAAAGCAGGGGTAGTTGCAAAAGGGTTTAGCCAAAGGCCAGGGCTTGATTTTTCTGAAACTTTCAGTCCTGTGGTTAGGTTTGAAACTCTGAGAGCCCTCTTGTGTGTTGCTGTTCAAAGAAATTGGAACATCAAACAATTTGACATTAAAACAACATTGTTGAATGGTAAACTGGAGGAAGAAATTTACATGCAACAGCCACAAGGTTATGATGATGCTACAGGCCGTGCTTGCAGATTGCTTCAACGCTTGTATTGACTGAAGCAAGCAGCAAAATGTTTGTATTAGTGTTTAAAGTTATACCTTAAGAAATCAAATTTGCGGGAGAGTAGTGCTGATCCTTGTATGTATTTTAAAGAAAATTTGTTTCATTTCATGTGAATGATGGATTGATAATGGGACCTGGTGAAAAAGTTCATAATTACACAAAACAATTACATGAAGAGTTTGATATGGTAGTAGATGAAGTGGATTGTTATGTTGGCTTGCAAGTCCAAAGATTTAATGGTTGTATGAAGATTAATCAGTCTGTGTATGTGAAAAGAAGTGTTAGCCAGGTGTCATATGACTGATGCAAAGCCAATATCTTTACCAATTGAGCCTGGATGGACACCAGGTGATTCACCACCAGCTACTGATACCGACACTTACTGAGAAATTATAGGCAGTCTCACATATTTAACATTGGGGACACATCCAGATCTAGCTTATGCTCTAAATATTGCTTCAAGAGCACAAGATTTGCCTACCGAAGCACACCTAAAATTAATTAAACGAATTCTTCGCTCTTTGAAGGGTACAATAAATGATGGAATTCAGTTTAGGAAAACGAACAATTCTGCTATAGAAGGTTATAGCGATGCTGATTATTCAAGTGAAAAATTGACTAGACGTCCAACAAGTGGAGTTTTAATGAAGTTTTGTGGTGGACCAGGAATGTGGAAAAGTAAACTGCAGAAATATGTTGCACAATCATCAATGGAAGCTGAATTTGTTGCTACCAATGAGGCAAGTCAATCTTTAGTATGGCTTGATCTTTTTTGAAAGAAATTGACATTGTTAAAAAGAGTTCAATTCCTACTTTACGCATTGACAATCAAAGTGCTATTAAATATATCAAAGGCGCAGGATTCTGTGAATGCTCTAAGCATATTGAAACACGCTATCAGTATGTACGGCAGTTAGTCAATGAGAAGAAGATCAATGTCGAGTATGTTTCAACAGAAGATCAGGCATCTGCTATTCTTACTAAGGGCTTATCAGCAAAAAGCTATCAAGAATGAAAACTTAGATTGGGATGGAAGTAAGTAATGAAAATAAAGACTGATTTGGTAATGAAATATGAACTTGTGGGAGAGTGTTAAGGGGCTCCGGAATGCCCTATACTTGCAATGTTAAAATAACGCTTATAAATTACATCTTTCCTCACAAAGTATTTGAGGTAGGAAGTTGAACTTTTTACAGATTATTTATTGGAATATGGGCTACAACTTAACACAGGGATTTTACAAAATTTTAGTTCAGTTATTAAAGATGATTTTTTTCAATTGTAATGAAAATTCACAACATTTTTTTTGCAATTTTTTATTTATATATTCAAAAATATACAGTTTTTTGGAAAAAGGCTGTGTTAAATTATGCAGAAGGTACTGTGTAACATTTACTGAAAGTTTGAAACAAATATGTTTGGAAGATCCTTAGAAAACATGTAATTAGTATGAGAAAATAAAAGTTTTGGGAATCGAGCGACAAAGATTGGATTAACTTTTTAGTGCATTCCAGGTCCATAGGATGGATTATCTTCATCCTCTGCAAACTCCTCCTCCAGCTTCCTCTTGTTCCTCCTCCTGTTTACTCTTGCTTGTATTTCTAGACTCATTACAGCCCTGTCTGCAGCCCGAAGGCGTTCCTTGTCTAAAGCAAGCATCGCTCGTACCATGTTAGAACCTATCTTCATTCCCATAATAACACATATCTTTGGCTTTCCAACATTTCTCCTTTTCTTAAAAGCCTTCAGAGGATTTCTAATAACTTTACTTTTACTCATTATTATACTTCAACAAAACAGAGACTCAAGAAACAGAATTAATTACGAATATTTTCGAGATAACGACAGAGTAAATAAACATGAAACAATCGACAATCACACCAGCGATATATATTGAACCATCACTGGTTAGCCACAACACATACTTTATCTCACGTCACTAAAATGTACCTGATGAACACGGATGTTAATAATAACACCATTTGACAGCAGTTCAACAGCGCCACAGTGGGTCACGCCCATGTAGACACACACACACACACACACACACACACACACACACACACACACATCCATCCGCATATAAACAGACACAAGCAGACATTTGTAAAGGTAAAGAGTTTGGGCAGAGATGTCAGTCGAGGCGGAAGTACAGAGGCAAAGATGATGTTGAAAGAGAGGTGAGGTATGAGCGGCGGCAAATTGAAATTAGAAATTAGCGGAGATTGAGGCCTGGCGGATAGTGAGAAGAGAGGATATGCTGAAGGGCAAGTTCCCACCTCCGGAGTTCTGACAGGTTGGTGTTAATGGGAAGTATCCAGATAACCCGGACGGTGTAACACTGTGTCAAGATGTGCTGGCTGTGCACCAAGGCATGTTTAGCCACAGGGTGATCCTCATTACCAACAAACACTGTCTGCCTGTGTCCATTCATGCGAATGGACAGTTTGTTGCTGGTCATTCCCACATAGAAGGCTTCACAGTGTAGGCAGGTCAGTTGGTAAATCACGTGGGTGCTTTCACACGTGGCTCTGCCTTTGATCGTGTACACCTTCCGGGTTACGGGACTGGAGTAGGTGGTGGTGGGAGGGTACATGGGACAGGTTTTACACCGGGGGCAGTTACAAGGGTAGGAGCCAGAGGGTAGAGAAGACACAAGTTTTTACTTGTGTCTGTATATGTGTGGATGGATATGTGTGTGTGTGTGCGAGTGTATACCCGTCCTTTTTTCCCCCTAAGGTAAGTCTTTCCGCTCCCGGGACTGGAATGACTCCTTACCCTCTCCCTTAAAACCCACATCCTTTTGTCTTTCCCTCTCCTTCCCTCTTTCCTGATGAGGCAACAGTTTGTTGCGAAAGCTTGGATTTTGTGTGTATGTTTGTGTTCGTTTGTGTGTCTGTCGACCTGCCAGCACTTTCATTTGGTAAGTCACATCATCTTTGTTTTTAGGTATATTTTTCCTTTGTGGAATGTTTCCTTCTATTATATATATATATATATATATATATATATATATATATATATATGTGTGTGTGTGTGTGTGTGTGTGTGTGTGTTTTCTGCTGTTGATCTTACGTTAAGTGAAAAATGTGCACAAAAATAAGCTTCCTCTATTGGTTTATTTAGCCTAGACATCTTTATTTGTGCTTCGTCAAATTTTGTTAAATGACCTTGCATAGCGCCTGACCATTCCCATTCGATATTGTGAAACTTATGTCACAAGAAGTCGATATTTTTGGCAGACTGGATATTACAAATCTGGTGTAATTTATCCCAAACATCTTTTGCAGTTTCACATGTAGCTACTCGAAGTACCGATTTTGTTTCTTGTGAAAAAACAAGACGTTTCTTTGCTTTTGGATTTGCTTTCGTCCAAGCATTTAATTTTGTTACATAATCTTAAACATTTGTTTCCAGTTTCACAAAAGATCCGCATAAAACATTGTAAACAGCATCACATTCCATGACAGCCTCCATGAGAGTACGCCAGGTAACCCAATTTTGTACGCCATTTAATTTTTCAACCTGTTGTTTTTCTTCAGTCATGATGTTTTGTCCTTATTTTCTGTTTACGCTTACAAACGTGTTGAATAATTTCGTAAACTGTCTGCAAAAAAAGTGATTGCGTCACAAGCTGTCTGCTTGAAGTAGTCAATTCGGACACTATTAAACACATCTCAATTATATATCAAATCAGTGCTAATCTCAACCACGCTCATCTGCTACCATGTTAGGATAAAAATATATACATCCAACCTCTAAATGATCACGCAAAGATTTATCAAAGCGCCAGAACTTAATGTAAGATCAACAACAGAACAACTTCATTTTTTTCTTTCTTTCTTTCTTTCTTTCTTCTTCTTTTTTTTAAATTCCAGATCTCTAATAAAAGGAACAAATACATCAAACATTAGCTTTGCATCAAAATCATACAAACTTGGGAATGGATTAGTCAAGAATGAGGCAGGATGTCGTCACTGGCCTTCTCAATGGAACCACCACAGCATTCATTTAGCAACTTGGGGAGACCATAGGAAACTGAGTCTGGATGCCAGGACATGGCTTTGAACCCTGTTCCTTGTGAATGCAAGTTCAGTGTTTTAACATTGCAGTACCTCACTCGGTACTATTTTATTTAGAATGAAAGTTATCAGTAAAACCATGCATTTTTAGATCTTTGCAACTAACTGAGATTATATATGAGAAGTGTAAACATGAACATGAAAATGTCTTACATTACATTTTTGAAAAATATAAAACACAAACACCAACACACAGTAAAAATAGTGGACATGTTATCAGATTAAAAATATGCTCATCAATTAATGAGGGCATAGTGTTACTGTAAGCTAACAAACTCTCACTCACTGTAGAAGCACTTCTCACATGGACATGTTTTTGACTCTGCTCGAAAAGCCATTTGCTTCCCCCATCTCCTTATGCATGTTAGCAGTGACTTATAAATAGGGTCCTGATTTTTAGGTTTTTATAAAATGAATGTAGCCCTTTACTGTCTTGGAATATTCCTTTTTAGCAGAATTTTAATGTAAAATATAATGAACACTAATAATGGCATAGAAAATTTTATTGTGATTTTGACACAGTTATTCTAGTTCTTAATGGAGAACAATCAATTAACTATTCCTTAGAGTGCCACTTGAAAACATGCATAAGCAGTTGAGATATTTACCTATGCCACAGTTATTTTCTCTTTTTATAATATTTTAGTGAAAAATCTAATAGCTAGTGAAAATTTCTTTTCATGTGTTGCTCACATAAAAACAAGCACTTGAGATTTGTATCTGTGTATGATCACAACCCTTGGCCTGACAACACTACAAGTATTTAAGTTTTATATTACAGTTTCTATTGCAGTACACAATTAATTACTTTTCTAAATATTGCAAAGTGAAACTTTTTCTTTTATGTCTGAGAACTTTTTTTCCCCCGAGCGGGGTGTCACAGTGTTTAGCATACTGGACAAGCATTCGGGAGGATGACAGTTCAAACCTGCATCCAGCCATTCCTATTTAAGTTTTCCACTATTTCCCTAAATCGTTTGAAGCAGATGCCAGGATGGTTCCTTTCACAGGGCATGGCCGATTTCTTCCCCGTCTTTCCCTAATCCAAGCCTGTGCTACGTCACTCATGATCTTGTTGATGGGACATTAAACCTAACCTTCCTTTCTCCTTTTAAAGTTGCTGCTTGGTAAATATAAATTTCTTCCCCCTCAGTACATTTTGGAGGCTGAGGAGGAGAGGTGAATGTGCTTATTTTATTGACAAAGTTACTCA
Source organism: Schistocerca cancellata (assembly GCF_023864275.1). Taxonomy (NCBI): domain Eukaryota; kingdom Metazoa; phylum Arthropoda; class Insecta; order Orthoptera; family Acrididae; genus Schistocerca; species Schistocerca cancellata. Next base: position 280,538,369 of record NC_064627.1, read on the forward strand.
TGGTCCCTAATACAATCAACTTTTGAACTTCTCCCTCTGACTAATGGTGGGCGCTTTCTTCATAACTTTAATTTCTCGGAAGAATATTCCCTAAGTTGGTGACATGTGTTGTACCCACAGAACCAGATATTTCCATCAGATACACCTGCCCCTTGAAGATCATGTGTACAGTGTATTTTGGTGCAGAGATGCAGACTCTCTTCATTAAACTGCAACAGGTAGATATAGGAAGGGAGCTCTTAAAAATATCAAAGACGCAACATTCTTGTTATTCGTAGCAGCTGCCTCAGTTCTTGCAATGAAAGCTGAGTTGAATGTTTGTATCACCTCTTTGACTCTTTGGTAGTGTTTAGTGTAATATAAAGCTGCCAAGAGCACCAACGTGTAAGATGGGTTCATGTGGGAGGAGCTTGTTTGGATCTGCTTTCTTAAAGGACTGAATGTGGGTAGGAGCTTTGAAAAATACTTCCTTAACAGAGGATATGATTCTCTCAATCTCTCTAAAATTAGTTGTGCCTTCCTCTGTAGATAGTGTTGGCCAGAACTTCATTGAAAATGTTGTCCAAAAATGGAGTGGTATTATTGGTAAGATTACCATACAAAATGTTGTTGCTCAAGTCCTTTCTGAATTTTTTCCCCACAGATTGTTACAGCTGGATGGCAAACATGTGGTAGGAACAGCAGCGAATAATGTTCATATTTGTTGTGGGTGACTGTTGAAAGAGATATCCATCAATGTAATTTCCAAATATTAGTCATTTTTGAGTAAATGAAGTTCTTGACAAGCTTCTCCATGCGTCTGGCATTCTACACGGTTAGCCCTTCTTTGCAAATGAAGTTGGACCTTTGATATTTATCAGCAACATTTTCAAACACTAGCATTTGGCATTATTTGAATGTAGTGTCTAAATGCATCATCAGACATGCATATTTGGACAACTTAACTTGTGTGCCTTATTTACATCATTGGAATTTTTTCAATGTGGCATTCCATGTATGTTGGTGTTTCTGCATGCAGTAATGTTTTGAAAAATATATTTATTTTCACACAGAGCAAAAAATTCTGTCAGTATTGAGTGTGCTGGTGCAACAGCAACATTCATGCTGTCCTGTCTGTGAAATAGATTTTCAAGGTAAAGATTAAGATGAATGAACATTGGGATGCTGACCGTGAATTGGGAAACTCGAATTGTGTCATGCAGCTTCATTGCTGCTGGTACATTCTATTTGAAACTGAGTAAGTTCATTTGTGCATGCATTGGGACTATCAACACAGAATACTGCCACAGGAGTGCTTTTGCTGATGCATTTGCCTATGTACTTTATTGATTTGACAGAATTGCAGTATTCCACATCGATATGTGCTTAAAGTGTTTTCAGTAACAAAAGTGAATATGTGACAATCCATGTGTTGCCAAATTCAGTATTGACGTTTCTCACTCTGCTTGTTGTTATGCAACCTCCGTCATCACCTTTACATCATCTGTGTTGAGGATAGCCATTATCACCAGAGTGATTTTTATGAGTAAATTTTCTGTGCTAAATTTTTATGGTTTTGTCATCTTCCATGCATGGTGATTGTGGGTTCATAGCACCACATGGTCCATGAACGAATTTTTGGTGATACTATCAAACAGTAATAGTCAGGATCTGGTATTTCTGCACAAATGACTTCAATTTGAGCTGAGTATATTTTTGTTTTGTAAGAATGTATGCATAAGGGAGGCCACTTTCTTGTGATTCAATGGAAAATACGCACTGTCTCTTTTCATGATCAGTGTGATGGTTCACAATTAAACCCATTACTTTCATGAATTTTTCTTTGAAAATTTAGGCAGGCCCAAATTAGTTGGAACTTGTCCAGACAATGGACGCTCTGTCTCACCCTGTGCTAGATTCGATGCAAATGTGATAAAATGGTCTGGAAGTCTATATAATGTTGGTTTGTGCCTATTGATGCATGTGTTGCAGACTGCCAGTGAACATTGCCGAAAGTATGACCCTTTTGCTAATGTTGTTGGTGTTTCCATCATTCGTAGTAACGTATCGTAAATGAATGTACTTCTCAGAGTGCAACAACTGATTTGAATGAAAAGGAGAGTTTATATTCAATTTCCACATAACATGTCCAGTACATGTTGGTGAAACAGTTTGAGTTGTTCACCTGTAAGAAAAAATAAAATGAAAGAAGTGATAAGATAAATATAAATCTTATTTACAAATGTATGAAGGATGATTTTTTTGCTATAGAATGTGTGAAAATGAAAATAAATATGATTACCTGTAGCTGAATTTGTTTGCATGGTATTTACGTGAGATCTGCCCTCCGCCTCCCAAAAAATTATGGAATACTATAATGCATTTTAAGATCAGTATGTTTCAGCAATATGTACTGTTGTGTTATTTCATTGCTAAAGAATTATATCACGCATATCACATTCTTTTCCATCTATAACAGTTGCTACTCCATTGACTGTAGGTGCATTATGTCAGACCAGTGTTTCATCATCTCTTTCATGGATTGCTTCGCTATCCACTGGCAAGTTATCAATTGATATTTTGAACAATTTTATCAGGACATTGTGTTGTTGATTGTTGTTGCCCATGAAGTAGATTTGTAAAACATTATGTTCAGCATCAGAAACTGACAGAAGTGGTCCTGTGTGATGAAATATTTGCCCTTTAATTTTGAAAGTTGGCATATATTGCTCTTGAAATACTTCAGCTCAGAAAAAGTCACTTGAAATGCTGAATCATATGTACGAATGTTTTGTTAAAGGTACTACGAATTGGTTTATTTCCTGAAAGCAGAGGTTCGGGTAGTAGAAACAGTCAGAAGTCTAACATTTGCCATTTGCACAGCACATTCCTGGTATTTCATTGTTAAACTTTTGCGCACAACAATGCCCACACACCTTACCATTTTGCTAATGCTTACACATGGATGAGGATTGTAGTCATAATTGGCATTGTACTGGAATGCACAAAGATTCAAGTTGGCATGCACAGCTTTGAGACTGAATAGCTCATATATGTTCTGCTTTGACTCTTACTGTTTGTTGCTCTTCTGATCCCAATGCACACTTTGAGTAGTTTGTAAATGTTCCACTTTGACCATTACAGTTTGTTGTTCCTCTGATTCTGATGCATACAGTTGAGCAACTCATAAACAATCTGCTTCATGCTGCTTGCCATTCCTTGCTTGATTGAGCAGCTCATAATTGCTTTTTGTTTTGTGCATTGCTGGTAGATGTAACAATTGAAGTGTACTTAGGTGGCATGATTGATTTGACAGACAAATCAACTACTACTACAAGCAAAGCAACAATATTGTAAATTAAATAAAATATTGGAGAGCACCTTTTCGTTGGCAACGGTATAACAAAACAAAACTTTTCTTAATGTTAGGCACAAATTATGCCTCACTGATAGTCCCGATATGATTAAAATATTATGATGTGCCAGACTGACTTGACCTGATGTTTGTGTAAGAATGGCATAAGATGCACAGATGATGAACAGATAAACAAAGACTGACCTCATTTTCTGACCCTTTCTGTTATTCTTTGATTGTTCCTGTTTCATCTTGTGATATATACCCCAAGCTATTTAAATTTGTTCACCTTTTTCAGGGTGCTTTCTGATGTTTTCCACAGGGCATTCAGAGTCATTGTCTTATTGTAGACAATCCTCAGTCCAGTACTTTTAGCTATCATGCTTAAGTTGTTTCTTTGCTTGTTATTTTCACTCACTCACTATTGCTGTGTCATCTGCAAAGGCTTAGGTTGTTCCAGTTCACGTGCCCACCCAGGAGCGTCTGGGTGGACAAGAGCACGAGTGGCCAGGAGGGGACAAAAGGCTGATACTCAGGCACGCAGTCGGCCCGTAGTGTAAGTAGCCATTTTCCACTGGCCAACACCCATGAACAGAGGTGGCCAAACAGGTTGACATGCACAGAACATGTGCATTACAGCCATCTGGTGGGTAGCCTATACTACCTGCTCCTGCCCACAGGAGCATGACGTGCTAGTGCTTGTGCCCTTACCCCACGGGGCAGCTGTGGAAAAGTCTAGACTGGGCAGTCGACTTGGGCTCTATTGATCTTTCTGTCCCCCATTTGCATCGTGGTATCGCTATGTTCTCATTTGTTGTTCTGCACTATCTGATCACTTTGTTCAGCATTATATTGTCCAAACTGGTGACAATCCATCACCCTGTTTGACACTGCTCGTGATTTCAAACTCTTTTAATATTGCTCCTATGAAACTTACTCTTTCCTTTGGTTCTGTCAGAATTTGTACTGTCAGTTCTTGTGTAATGCCTTCCAGTCCTCTGCTCTTGCCCATCCAACCAAGAGTGTCCATCAAAGGAATTGAATCTCTTTGTGAAGTCCTTAAAGTTTTTTTTCTCTAAGGGTACTGTAAGTGCACACAACTTTTTAAACAGGGGCTTACTGTGTGTCCTTACAGCACTTTGTGTCAAGAAGAATAGTTCTGTTCTATAATGTGAAAATTTCATCAAGGCTTCCTGATATCTTGATGAAGCAGCTTCTCATCCATTTAATGACACTAAAATACAATAGAAAGTGTGACAAAAGACGAGAAACATGTACTGCAATTTTTAAAATTTATTTCAGTGTTCCTGTTGAAGGCTTTAGTCTCTTGTTTTCAGCTGAACAGTTGTTACTTTCCTTAGTGTAGGCAATGGTAATTTCATTAAGATGTTGATTGCTGCACGCATAGTGATGCATGTTTCACCATCAAGCTGGCTGTCAGGTGTGAAACTCTACTGTGGCCATATGTGAGTACACATCAGGCATAAGGTTCTTTATTTGCTGGTGGTGGCCCCTTGGTAGTCAGTATACTAATTTCTGTGGAGTAGTGCATGTTTATTATATATGGTCAAACAAATTGTGAAAAATACTGACTAGATCTGGACAGTGTTGTCTGCAAGTTGTTTGGCTTTGTGAAACAAATGCTCATTAGTTCTTGGAAATGTGAATGTAATCGATGAAACATGCATTGTATCTCACTTACATACCCAATTCTGTGAAGAGGCTTGAATTTTTGTGTCATATTTTTTAAATAAATAATGGTTTTGAACATACACTCCTGGAAATTGAAATAAGAACACCGTGAATTCATTGTCCCAGGAAGGGGAAACTTTATTGACACATTCCTGGGGTCAGATACATCACATGATCACACTGACAGAACCACAGCACATAGATACAGGCAACAGAGCATGCACAATGTCGGCACTAGTACAGTGTATATCCACCTTTCGCAGCAATGCAGGCTGCTATTCTCCCATGGAGACGATCGTAGAGATGCTGGATATAGTCCTGTGGAACGGCTTGCCATGCCATTTCCACCTGGCGCATCAGTTGGACCAGCGTTCGTGCTGGACGTGCAGACCGCGTGAGACGACGCTTCATCCAGTCCCAAACATGCTCAATGGGGGACAGATCCGGAGATCTTGCTGGCCAGGGTAGTTGACTTACACCTTCTAGAGCACGTTGGGTGGCACGGGATACATGCGGACGTGCATTGTCCTGTTGGAACAGCAAGTTCCCTTGCCGGTCTAGGAATGGTAGAACGATGGGTTCGATGACGGTTTGGATGTACCGTGCACTATTCAGTGTCCCCTCGATGATCACCAGTGGTGTACGGCCAGTGTAGGAGATCGCTCCCCACACCATGATGCTGGGTGTTGGCCCTGTGTGCCTCGATTGTATGCAGTCCTGATTGTGGCGCTCACCTGCACGGCGCCAAACACGCATACGACCATCATTGGCACCAAGGCAGAAGCGACTCTCATCGCTGAAGACGACACGTCTCCATTCGTCCCTCCATTCACGCCTATCGCGACACCACTGGATGCGGGCTGCACGATGTTGGGGCGTGAGCGGAAGACGGCCTAACGGTGTGCGGGACCGTAGCCCAGCTTCATGGAGATGGTTGCGAATGGTCCTCGCCGATACCCCAGGAGCAACAGTGTCCCTAATTTGCTGGGAAGTGGCAGTGCGGGAAGTGGCAGTGCGGTCCCCTACGGCACTGCGTAGGATCCTACGGTCTTGGCGTGCATCCGTGTGTCGCTGCGGTCCGGTCCCATGTCGACGGGCACGTGCACCTTCCGCCGACCACTGGCGACAACATCGATGTACTGTGGAGACCTCACGCCCCACGTGTTGAGCAATTCGGCGGTACGTCCACCCGGCCTCCCGCATGCCCACTATACGCCCTCGCTCAAAGTCCGTCAACTGCACATACGGTTCATGTCCACGCTGTCGCGACATGCTACCAGTGTTAAAGACTGCGATGGAGCTCCGTATGCCACGGCAAACTGGCTGACACTGACGGCGGCGGTGCACAAATGCTGCGCAGCTAGCGCCATTCGACGGCCAACACCGCGGTTCCTGGTGTGTCCGCTGTGCCGTGCGTGTGATCATTGCTTGTACAGCCCTCTCGCAGTGTCCGGAGCAAGTATGGTGGGTCTGACACACCGGTGTCAATGTGTTCTTTTTTCCATTTCCAGGAGTGTATTTTGGAGTCAAGGAGACGATTCACAGAAAAGCAGGAGCATTGATTCATTGACAGGCATGCAAATAAAAGAAGAAAAGCAGAAGCATCAAATCATTGACAGGCATGCGCATGAAAGAAAGAAAACTTGTTAGCTTCTTTTAGAAGTCTTTGTGTGTTCTTTTTAACGATTCTGGTTCCATTTTAAACATTCCTGACTTAAGGATGAGGGATGCAGTTGTTAATTTTAAAGACACAGTGGGGTTTTTGGGTCTCATATTTGACTCTTAGCTTACATGGTTACCACATTTTAAGGACCCTAAAAAAAGTCTCATAAGGATCTAAGTATTTTAAAATGTCTTAGCCACAGCACATGGGGAGCAGACAGGACTTGTCTGCTCTAGTTTTGCAGGGCATTTGTGTGATATCAGCTCCATTATGGGTGCATGATGTATGAGGAATGACGCAGTGATGGCCAATAAGGTGTGTTTGGTGAAGTCAACAACCCAGCCATTGTGAGTTACTCAGGTGGGATGAGATGACTCTCACATGTCTTAGAATTGGGCACTGCCTTCTGACACATGGTTTTTTACTGTGGTAAGAGAGGATCCCCTGTTTTGTCGTGCTTGTTAAGTGTAAATCTCTTTACGCCATGTTTTAACAGAGTGCCTTTTATACTATGATGTAAGGGCAGGACAAAATCTTGGTGGGGATCTATTTTAGCTGATGATGCGATAAGTGTGACTAAGGTTTTCAAGTTTGGTGATATGACTGGGCTCTGACCTAAACTTTTAGGCTGGAGGTTTTAGTGTGTTGCAGAGTGGCTAGCACCTCCCTTTTTATTCTTGCGGTCAGCCAGCCACATCCATCTGCTTTATTGTTTTTGTTGTGACTCGCCGATCTTTCAAAGTGCCGCCGCACAGTTACGCGCGTCCTCTACATGTGGTGCTGTCTGCCAGCCATGCACTGCTAGTGCCACCTAAGCGGCCGCCCAGCCAGCCAGTGGCTGCTAGACTTGGACTCAGTTATGAGTTGACTGTTAAAGTGTACACACATCTTACTCTGTTTACTTGATCTGTGACTTTCATGTATTGCATCTTCCTTGAAATATATTTGTTCAACTTGAAGTTATTACAATTGGCGATGAAGTAGTGATTTTTCTTTTCCATTGTTGACCCACATGTTTCCATGGCTACTTTACAGCAACGATTGCAAGGTCTCATAGAACAGCAAACGCTTCTCGCAAATGCAATTCGTGATTTTGTCGCGGCATCAAATGCGGGGCATCTCTTGTCGTTGTCTCTACCTACTTTTCCTCCTTACAATGAGACGGCGGAAGACTGGTCTGATTACGAAGAATGTCTTCGACAGCACTTCTTGGCATTTCATGTCGTGGACGAACAAACATGTAAGTCTCTGTTCCTTTCATGGATTTCACCTCAAATGTATCGGTTGTTGTCGCAATTGGCTCCTTTGAAAGATCCTGCGTCTTTGTCCTTTGCTGAAATGTGCTCACTTCTGTCTGTCTATGAAAATAAGCAAACGCATGTGGTAGCCTCTCGTGTTGCCTTTTATTGTTGTCAAAAACAACCGAATCAACCTATCTCGCTTGGGCTGCTGAACTTCATGGTCTCAGTAGAAAGTGTCAATTTGTTACTGAAGTTTACAAAGAATCCTACGCCGATTCCATGGTACGGGATGCTATTATCCGTTCGGCACACGACAAAGAAGTTAGGCAACGTGCGCTTCAGTTGGCAAATCCGACTCTAGATGAAGTCCTATCCATCACTCAGTCTTTTGAAATTTCTCGTGCCCCTGGAGCGCAAATAGAGGCATGGGGCGATGTCGGGGAAATACAACCTCTGTGCAATGTTGACGAAGCGTGTGGCGTGTCCCTGCCGGCCGACGTGGCCGCAGTACACTCCCAAGCGCAGCCTCGGCCTAACTGTAAACAAAACTCTAAGAAACTGCAGCAAAACCCACGGCAACTTCCTTCATGTCCGCGGTATTTTATGAGACATTCACGAGAAGATTGTCCATGACGTTGGGCCGTGTGTCACAAATGCAAAAAAAAAAAAAAAAAAAAAAAAAAAAGGGGGGGGCGGGGTCATGTGTCATCCGTTTGCAAATCTGACTGCATACATGATGATCATGAACATGACGCTGATTCTGATTCTGTGTTGCCTGTCAATTGTACTTCTTCCCTTTCAGGGAAGTTATTCCACACTGTCCAAATACTTGGTCGAGATGTTCGCATGCAGGTGGATACTGGTTCTGCTGCCACTATCATCAATTCTCAGACATATCTTCAGTTGGGTTCTCCAGTCCTGTCAACTGTCACTCGGCAATTACGGACGTACAATAAGCAGAAGATTTCTCTCTTGGGACAATTTGATGCTGAGGTATCTTACAAATCTGTCGTTGGCACTGTTCTCATATTTGTGGTCGACCATAGTAACGCGGAGAATCGTTTTGGTTTCGATGCCTTTCGCGTTTTTGGGTTCTCCATAGATGACTCTGTCAATATCGTCTCTGATGCTATTCCTTACGCTCAATTGGATTCCTTGTCAACGACATTTTCGTCCCTTCTTTTCTCCTGGGTTAGGCCGTGCAAACGACTTTGAAGCTCATATCACGCTCAAACCCACTGCTCAACCTAAGTTTTTTTGGGCTTGGCCCATTCCTGTGGACCTTCGTGATCGGGTCAAACGGGAGCTGGATCGTCTCACTGCTTCAGGGATCTTGCTTCCTGTCACTTCCAGTGAGTGGTCCTCTCCTGTCGTTGTCGTTGCTAAGCCAAATGGTGATATTCATTTCTGTGGCGATTTCAAAGCCACTGTAAGTGCTCAATGCCTTATTGACACTTACCCTATGCCTCGACCTGCAGAATTGTTCACTAAACTTGCTGGTGGCCAGTATTTTTCTAAACTTGACCTGTCAGAGCTTATCAACTTCCTCTCGACGCTGCTTCCCGGCAGTTTCTGGTCCTTAACACGCCTTTCGGCCTCTATCAATACCAACGATTGCCATTCGGGATTGCCAGCGCCCCTACTCTCTTTCAGCGATTCTTGGAACAATTATTGCTCACTGTCCCTGGGTGTATAAATTACCAGAACGACATTGTTGTCACTGGCTCCACCACTGACGAACATCTTCAAAATCTCCGCACACTTTTTCATGTCTTACAGACTGCCGGTCTTAAGTGTGATCTTCAGAAATCAAAATTTTTTTCAAGCATCTATCATGTACTTGGGGTTTCAACTCTCTCTGGATGGTACTCGTCTGCTTCTGCAAACTGTCACTGCGATCGATGCCCTTCCTCGCCCTACATCTGTTAAGGAACTGCAGGCATTCTTGGGGAAAATAGCATACTATCACAAGTCTTTACCGTCTGCTGCTTTGGTGGCTCAGCCGTTCCATAAAAACGTGCCTTTTCACTGGTCCGCGTCATGCGATGCGGCTTTCCAGAAATTGAAGACTATGCTGAAACAGGCCTCGTGCCTGGCTACTTATCGACCTGGCCAACATCTTGTTCTTGCCACGGACGCATCTCAATACGGGGTGGGTGCAGTCCTTTCGCACTGTTTTTCTACATCTACATCTACATCCATACTCCGCAAGCCACTTGACGGTGTGTGGCGGAGGGTACCTTGAGTACCTCTATCGGTTCTCCCTTCTATTCCAGTCTCGTATTGTTCGTGGAAAGAAGGATTGTCGGCATGCCTCTGTGTGGGCTCTAATCTCTCTGATTTTATCCTCATGGTCTCTTCGCGAGATATACATAGGAGGGAGCAATATACTGCTTGACTCTTCGGTGAAGGTATGTTCTCAAAACTTTGACAAAAGCCCGTACCGAGCTACTGAGCGTCTCTCCTGCAGAGTCTTCCACTGGAGTTTATCTATCATCTCCGTAACGCTTTCGCGATTACTAAATGATCCTGTAACGAAGCGCGCTGCTCTCCGTTGGATCTTCTCTATATCTTCTATCAACCCTATCTGGTACGGATCCCACACTGCTGAGCAGTATTCAAGCAGTGGGTGAACAAGCGTACTGTAACCTACTTCCTTTGTTTTCGGATTGCATTTCCTTAGGATTTTTCCAATGAATCTGTCTGGAATCTGCTTTACCGACGATCAGCATTATATGATCATTCCATTTTAAATCACTCCTAATGCGTACTCCCAGATATTTTATGGTATTAACTGCTTCCAGTTGCTGACCTGCTATTTTGTAGCTAAATGATAGGGGATCTTTCTTTCTATGTATTCGCAGCACATTACACTTGTCTACATTGAGATTCAGTTGCCATTCCCTGCACCATGCGTCAATTCGCTGCAGATCCTCCTGCATTTCAGTACAATTTTCCATTGTTACAACCTCTCGATACACCACAGCATCATCTGCAAAAAGCCTCAGATCATTTATGTATATTGTGAATAGCAACGGTCCTACGACACTCCCCTGCGGCACACCTGAAACCAGTCTTACTTCGGAAGACTTCTCTCCATTGAGAATGACATGCTGCGTCCTGTTATCTAGGAACTCCTCAATCCAATCACACAATTGGTCTGATAGTCCATATGCTCTTACTTTGTTCATTAAACGACTGTGGGGAACTGTATCGAACGCCTTGCGGAAGTCAAGAAACACGGCATCTACCTGTGAACCCGTGTCTATGGCCCTCTGAGTCTCGTGGACGAATAGCGCGAGCTGGGTTTCACATGACAGTCTTTTCCGAAACCCATGCTGATTCCTACAGAGTAGATTTCTAGTCTCCAGAAAAGTCATTATACTCGAACACAATACGTGTTCCAAAATTCTACAACTGATCGATGTTAGAGATATAGGTCTATAGTTCTGCACATCTGTTAGACGTCCCTTCTTGAAAACGGGGATGACCTGTGCCCTTTTCCAATCCTTTGGAACGCTACGCTCTTCTAGAGACCTATGGTACAGCGCTGCAAGAAGGGGGGCAAGTTCCTTCGCGTACTCTGTGTAAAATTGAACTGGTATCCCATCAGGTCCAGAGGCCTTTCCTCTTTTGAGCGATTTTAATTGTTTCTCTATCCCTCTGTCGTCTATTTCGATATCTACCATTTTGTCATCTGTGCGCCAATCTAGATAAGGAACTACAGTGCAATCTTCCTCTGTGAAACAACTTTGGAAAAAGACATTTAGTATTTCGGCCTTTAGTCTGTCATCCTCTGTTTCAGTACCATTTTGGTCACAGAGTGTCTGGACATTTTGTTTTGATCCACCTACCGCTTTGACATAAGACCAAAATTTCTTAGAATTTTCTGCCAAGTCAGTACATAGAACTTTACTTTCGAATTCATTGAATGCCTCTCGCATAGCCCTCCTCACACTACATTTCGCTTCGCGTAATTTTTGTTTGTCTGCAAGGCTTTGGCTATGTTTATGTTTGCTGTGAAGTTCCCTTTGCTTCCGCAGCAGTTTTCTAACTCGGTTGTTGTACCACAGTGGCTCTTTTCCATCTCTTACAATCTTGCTTGGCACATACTCATCTAACGCATTATGTCCGATGGTTTTGAACTTTGTCCACTGATCCTCAACACTATCTGTACTTAAGACAAAACTTTTGTGTTGAGCCAACAGGTACTCTGAAATCTGCTTTCTGGCGGTTCTGAACAACCCATAGCTTATGCCTCCACAACGCTCACGGATGCCCAACAAAAGTATCCTCAAATTGAAAAAGAAGCTTTTGCCATTATTTATGCACTTCACAAGTTTGGTGTTTTTTCTCTATGGATCCAAATTTCATCTTGTTACAGATCACAAACCACGTGTTTCTTGTTTCATCCATCAACGTCACTTCACGACAAGGCTTCACACCGCCTCCAGCGTTGGGCTCTTTACTTGTCTCATTTCAATTATGAGATTCATTTCTGGCTGACGGCTCAACATGCGAATGCTGATGCACTGTCTCGCCTTCCCATGGATCCTGATCTGGCATTCTATTGGGACGAACTTTTGTGTTTCCACCTGGATGTTGCCGAGCGGCGGGTTGTGGACGGGTTCCCCATCACCGGGGATCTTTTTTAGGTACTTATTGGCTTCTCGTTATTGACGCCTACTCTAACTTTCCTTTCATTGTCCGTTGCACGCCGCTTACCACCTCGGCAACCACCAATGCTCTCGCTTGCATTTTCTCTTTGGAAGGCCTTCTCTCTACTCTTGTTACTGATAATGGTCCGCCATCTGCCTCTTTAGATTTTGCGGATTTTTGTGCCCGTCACGGCGTCATGCATGTCACAGCCCCTCCGTTCCATCAACAGTCAAACGGTGAGACTGAACGACTGGTCCGCACGCTTAAGGCTCAAATGAGGAAACTCCTGACTTCTTCTGCTGATGATGCGCTTCTCCAATTTCTGGCTTCTTACCGTTTCACCTCCATGGGCGACCACAGCCCGGCTGAACTCTTACATGGCCACCGGCCCCGCAAACTACTTCATCTTCTGCGGCGTTTCACCTCACGGCCGCAGGTGCCTTCCCTTGGCCAGTTCATCGCCAATGGCCTTTTATGGGTACGGCAGCCAAAATGGAGTCCTGGCCGCATCTTACGATACCATGGCCGACACCTGTAAGAAATACAGACGGACACGGTTGTTGCAGTGTGTCATTCAGACCAACTTCTGCCTTGTGTGCCGGCAACACCTGTTCCAGATGCCGTTACACCACCTTCGGCTCTACCTGACGCTCGGGATACTGGAATCTCTCATTATTCACAACGCAGTCCTCTCACTATCATATCGGTGCCAGCACAAGAGCTGACGCCACCAGGAGACGTGCCCATGCAGGATCCAGATGACCATCATCTGTCGGAGCAACTCTACTCGCCTCCTTCTCCTACAGACGTGGACACATTGCCCATGTCTCCTATTATAACAACCGGACTTGTCGCAACGTGCAAATTGGTGCATGGGGCCCCAGCAGATTCGACCCCCACGTCTCCTGTCATCTCGACCTGTTATCATCAGGGACACTTCCGTCCGTACAGGAAGCCTCCTCCTTGAGGCTTTACGGCCAGTCAGACAACACCTATGGACATTAGCAATCTACAGACCTGTGCAAAAAATTCAAAGGGGGGAAAAGTGTTGTGACTCGCCGATCTTTCAAAGTGCCGCCACGCAGTTATGCACGTCCTCTACATGCGGCGCTGTCTGCCAGCCATGCAGCAGCAGCGCTATCTAAGTGGCCAGCCAGCCAGCGGCCGCTAGACTTGGACTCGGTTATGATTTGTCTGTTAGTGTACACACATCTTAATCTGTTTACTTGATCTGTGACTTTCATGTATTGCATCTTCCTTGAAATATATTTGTTCAACTTGAAGTTATTACAGTTTTAGCTCCTTATACCACATTCTTCCTGTGTAGTTAATGTTTTTATTATATATACAATACTTAGTTCCTTGCTTCTGTGCGGGTATGCACATAGTTTTCTGGTTTTGTTACCTGTATTTTACATGATGTTTTAATCTACCTGTTTTGTGTATTTTACCAACATTTGTCTCAATCTGATTTTGTGCAGTCACTGAAGACCTTTTGTTACGCCCCCATACAGATGTCTGCGTACTCCTGAGTTAGGCCGTTTTCTAACTATAATCTATCGTAGATCCTTCAAACAAAAAACCAAACCCAGTTCTTGGAAAAAGCACAGATCACACTCGTCTACAAGAAGGGTAATAGAAGTGATCCACAAAACTACCATCCAATATCTGTGACATCGAGTTGTTGCAGAATCTTAGAACATATTCTCAGCTCAAACATAATGAGGTATCTTGAACAGAATGATCTCAAAGCCAATGAGCATGGATCCCAAAAACATTGATCATGTGAATTCCAATTCACACTTTTCTCGCATCACTTTCTGAAAAGCATTTGACTCAGTGCCACACCTACGCTTATTGTCGAAAATACGATTATATGGGGTGTCAAGTGAAATTAATGACTGAATTGTAGGGAGGACAGCATGTTATCATGGATGGAGAGTCATTGTTAGATGTAGAAGTAACTTCAGGTGTGCCCCAGAGATGAGTGTTGAGACACTTTCTGTTCATGTTGTATATTAATGACCTTACAGACAATTTTAACAGTAACCTCAGACTTTTTGTAAATTATGCAGTTACCTATAATCAAGTACTATTTGACAGAAGCTGCATAAATATTCAGTCAGATCTTGATAAGATTTCAAGGTGGTGTAGTGTTTGGCAACATGCTCTAAACGTTTAGAAATATAAAATATTGTTCATCACAAAATGAAAAAAATGTAGTATCCTATGAATATAAAATCAATAAGTCACTGTTGTGGAATGATCACAAAGGCTCAGTTGTGGGTAAAGTAGGTGGTAGACTTCAGTGTATGGGTAGAATACGAGGGAAGTGCAATCGGACTGAAAAAGAGATTGCTTACAAATTACTCTTGCGACTGGTCCTAGAATATTGCGTAAGTTTGTGGGACCTGTACCAGATAGGACTAGCAGGGATTTTGAACATATGCAGAGAACAGCGGCATGAATGGTCACAGGTTTGTGTGATTCATGGGAGAGCGACACAGATACTGAAGACACTGAAGTGGAACACTCTTGAAGACAGATGTAAACTATACAGAGAAAGTCTATTAACAAAGTGACAAGAACAGAATTTAAATGAAGATTCTAGAAATATACAACAACTCCCTATGTATCAATCACATAGGGATTGTGAAGATAAGGTCAGAATAATTACTGCGAACACAGAGGCATTCACTCATTCTTCCAGCACACCATACATGAATGGAATGGGGAAAAAACCTAATAACTGGTATAGTGGGGCATACCCTATGCCATGCGCCTTGTGGTGGTTTGTAGAGTATAGATGTAGGTGTATTAAAAGTTTAGATGCCAACTAACTACTCAGATGAAGAAGAGATTGAAGAAATGTATGATGAATGAAAAGAAATTATTAAGATAGTTAAGAGAGACAAAAATTTGTGTTTTGGGATTGAAATTTGATAGTAGAAAATGGAAGAGAAGGAAAAATAAAAAATAGTGGGTGAATATGACCAGGAGGGAGAGGGGGGTGGGGGAGGGAGGAATAGAAGAGGGAGCCACCTGGTAGAATTTTGCATTTCATCGTCGCTAACACTTGGTTTTAAGTGTCATGAAAGTAGGTTGTAACTTGGAAGATACCTGGAGACACTGGAAGGTTTCATATTGGTTATATAATGGTAAGATAGATTTTGAAACCAGATTTTAAACTGTAAGACATTTCCAGTGGGAGATGTGGACTCTGACCACAATTTATTGGTTATGAGCTGTAGATTAAAACTGAAGGATTTGCAAAAAGGTAGGAAATTAAGGAGATGGGACCTAGATAAGTTGAAAGAACCACCAGTTGTTGAGAGCATCGGAGGGAGTGTTGGACAATGATTGACTAGAAGAGGGGGAAAGGAATACAGAAGACAAATTTGTAGCTTTGAGAGGTGAAAAAGTGAGCACAGCAGACGATCAAATAGATAAGACAAGGCATTGTAGAAATCCTTGGATAACACAAGAGATGATGACTTTAATTGATGAATGGAGAAAATGTATATAAATGCAGCAAATGAGGCAGAAGAAAGGGAATTTAAAAAATGAAATTGGAAGGAAGTGCAAAATGACTAAGCAGGAAAGGCTTGAAGACGAATCTAAGGATTTAAAAGCATATATCACTATGGGCAAGATAGATAGTGCCTAAAAGGAAAATTAAAGAGGGCTTTGGAGAAAAAGATAGAGCTATATGAATATCAAGAGGTCAGATGGAAACCAGTCCTAAGCAAAAAAGGGAAAGGTGGAAGGAGCATATAGAGGGCTTGTGCAAAGGAGATATACTTAAGGGCAGTGTTATAGAAATTGAAGAGGACATAGATGATGAGAGGGTAGGTATGATACTGTGAGAAGACTTTGATAGAGTTCTGAAAGGCACAAGTTGAAACTAGGCCCCTGAATTATGTGACATTTTGTCAGAACCACCTTGGGAGAACCAACCATGACAAAACTCTTCCACCTGGAGTGCAAGATGTATGAGACAGGTGAAATACCTTCAGCCTTCAAGAAGAATATAATTCCAATTTCAAAGGAAATGGGTGCTGACAGGTGTGAGTATTACTGAACTGTCAGTTTAATAAGTCGTGGAAAAATTGTTAGAAGCCAACCTCTGGGAAGATCAGTTTGGACTTTGGAGAAATGTTGGGATATACGAGTCAATGCTGATCCTAGAAGATAGGTTAAGAAAAGGTAAAACTATGGTTATAGCATTTGTTGTCTTAGAGAAAGCGTTTGACAATGTTGACTGGAATACTCTTTTTCAAATTCTAAAGGTGGCAGGGGTAAAACAGAGGGAGTGAAAGGCAATTTGAAATTTCTACAGAAACCAGATGGCAGTTAAGAGATGAGAGGCATGAAAGGGAAGCAGTGGTTGAGAAGTGAGTGAGACTGGGTTGTAGCCTATCCCAGATGTTGTTCAATCTGTATATTGAGGAAGCAGTGCAGGAAACAAACAAAAAATTTGAAGTACAAATTAAAGCCCACGGAGAATAAATAAAAACTTTGAGGTTTACCGATGACGCTGTAATTCTGTCAGAGACAGGAAAGGACTTGCAAGAGCAATTGAATGGAATGGACAGTATCTTGAAAGCTGATGTATGATGAACATCAACAAAAGCAAAATGAGGATTGTGGAATGTAGTCAAATTAAATCATAATGGAATGTAGTCAAATTAAATCGGGTGATTCTCAGGGAATCAGATTAGAAAATGAAATACTCATAGTAGATGAGTTTTGTTACTTGGGCACCAAAATAAACTATGCTGGCTGAAGTAGAGGCAATATAAAATGTAGACTGGCAATGACGGGAAAAGTGTTTCTGAAGAAGAGAAATTTGTTAACGTCGAATGTAGATTTGTCAGGAAGTCTTTTCTGAAAGTATTTGTTTGGAGTGTGGCCGTGTATGGAAGTGAAACATGGCCATTAAACAGTTTAGATAAGAAGAGAATAGGAGCTTTTGAAATGTTGTGCTACAGAAGAATGCTGAGGATTAGATGGGTATGTCAATAACTAATGAGGAGGTATTGAGTAGAATTGCAGAGAAATTTGTGGCACAACCTGTCAAGAAGAATGGATCAGTTGATAGGACACATTCTGAGATTTCAAGGCTTCATCAGTTTAGCACTGGAGGCAAGTGTGGGGGTAAAATTCATAAATAGAGACAAAAAAAATGAATGCAGTAAACAGATTCAGAAGGATATGGTTGCAGTAGTTACTCGAAGAGAAGACACTTGCACAGGATAGAGTAGCATAAAGATTTTATTCAGTAATGACCTACATGGTACACAAAATTTTGACGTGCTATGAAGAATAGTTCCATGTTGGTGTTTTAATTATACAAAATTATAATAAGCTTTTTAATTACATTTAATTGGTGTGATGTAAGTCATCTATAAATTGTTCACTGTTGTTATACAATAAAGTAAATGCAATAGTAAGGTTGTGAAGTAAGATGCATGAAACCCTAGGAGCAATTGTCCGCCATAAACAAAGTTTTATATACCGTATTTACTCGAATCTCAGCCGCACTCAAATCTAAGCCGCACCTGAAAAGTTTTTGACCGCCCCTCCAAATCGAAACAAAGTTGGTCCATTGTAACATGAGACGCAATTGAGGACAAATGGATGAAGATACAGCTACAGTAGTTTGGTTCGAGTCGTAAGCTTAACAGTTAAGCTTTACCAAGTAGCCATTGCTGTGTGTCAGGCGCTCTGTCCGTATTTATATGGGTACCCTTCCTTTTTCACGTGCTTTCTGGTTTGAATCGATTGCGTATTTTGCTTTGATCTGATAAGTGCCGTTCTCTTTGTTATAGGAGTTTACATCACTCTAAGCTGAAAATGCATTATTGTACTGTGTAATACATTGTTTGTCGCAATCTGATAATGAGCATTTACGACCTGTCGCCGCTCGCGGCATGACTTATTTTTTGTGCGTGCTACCGTGGCTTAGAATAAAAGAAGAGAGGAATTGTCTCATAAGCGAATCAACGGCAAGAGACTGCTGTTTGTTGTTACTTACACTGCTGCTTTCTTTGATAATGATCAACAAGAACCAAATAATAGACTGTGTATGATAGATGATGTTCTGAATGAGAGTTTAGCGAAAAATTTTCTCCGTTTGAAAATCTTTGCAGACGCCTCTGTAGTACATTACATTCTGCACAGAAATTAGTCATCTTAGATTTAAAAAACCTAATCAGTTGCCGTGTTTCATTTCTGACTCTATCACTATTCAGCATAAGAATAAAACGAGTATAAACATGACATGATATGTATATTCTTCAGCATTTGCTGCTGTCTCACTCTAGTTTTGTAGTTTATTAGGCAGACAGTATTTAAATGAGATAGCAGCAAACACTAAAGAATACATGACATAATGTTTACATTCTTCTACCTTTTCTTTTAATTTATTTACTGACGCATAGGTTTTGGCGCCCGTATTTTATCTTTGTGTCTGCAAAGCATGCCTGTGTAGCACTACATATATGCGACGACAGAAGTTGTGGCGGCACCTACCGACAGTAGTTTATTAGGCAGACAGTATTTAAATGAGATAGCAGCAAACACTAAAGAATACATGACATAATGTTTACATTCTTCTACCTTTTCTTTTAATTTATTTACTGACGCATAGGTTTTGGCGCCTGTATTTTATCTTTGTGTCTGCAAAGCATGCCTGTGTAGCACTACATATATGCGACGACAGAAGTTGTGGCGGCACCTACCGACATTTTTCAGAACTTCCGCTTACTTTGCACTCGCTTCTAAGCCGCAGGCGGTTTTTTGGATTACAATAACTGGAAAAAAAGTGTGGCTTAGATTCGAGTAAATACGGTACATATTGTACATGTACACTTTATATGATCACCGAATATAGACTTGGGATGTCTATGGATTCATTGTGGGGTACACACACACACACACACACACACACACACACACACACACACACACACACACACAGTCGTGCGAAATACTTTAGAACACACTTTCTGAAAATTGTCTCGAGGAGCTAATTCGACAGCCCACACACAGTGGAAATACCTTGATCCTCGTAGCTACAAATTGGCCAGACACTATCAGTAATGTCAGTATAGAAATGGGGATTAGCAATCATGATGTTATTATACCAACTATGATTACAAAATTTAATAAAAAAGTCAAGAACACTAGGAGTGTTTTTCTGCTAAACAGAGCATATAAGCAATTAGTAACATCTCACATAGACAGTGAACTGGCATCACTTAGCTCCAGTAAGATGGATATAGAGGAATTATGGGCAAAGTGTAAGCAGATTGTAAATGTGGACTGGAGAGTTATGTGCCTAGTAAGTGGATAAAGGATGGAAAAGACGCCCACCATTGTTTAAAAATGAAATTCGGTGGATGCTGAGGAAGCAGAGGCTGTTGTTCTCTCGGTTCAAAAGGGAATGCATGAATAACAAGTGGAGGTGAGTAGAGATTCATGTGTCTGTGAAAAGATGTATTCGTGAAGCCTGCAACTACCACTGTCAGATCTCAGCGAAAGATCTGGCAAAGAATCTGAGAAAATTCTGGTCATTTATAAAATCTCTAAGGCTTCCATTCACTCATTTGTTGACCAGTCTGGTGTGGCAGTTGAACATAGTAAAACAAAAGCTGAAGTTAACATTTAAGAAATCGTTCACACAGGAGAATCATTCAAACATACTGTCATTTGACCATCGGACAGACTCCCATATGGACAACCTAATAAGCATACCTGGCATAGAGAAACAGCTGAAAGATTAGAAAGCAAATAAATCACCAGGTGCTGATGGAATCCCTTATTTAGCTTGCATTTATTGTGAATCTCTCACCCAGCACGAAGTCCTAAGTGGCTGGAACAAAATGCAGGTGTCTTCAGTTTATAAGAAAGTTAAAAGATTGGACCTGCAAAGTTACAGACCAATATTTCTAACTTCCATTTGCTGCAGAATCTTTCTCTCAGTTCGAATATAATAAACTTGAATCAGCATGGTTTTAGAAAGCATCGCCACAGAAACTCAGCTTGCCATTTTCTCACATGATGTACTGAGAACTATGGATGAAGGGCAACAGGCCATATTCCACATTTCTAGATTTCTGGAATACGTTTGACACGGTGCCCCCATAGATGGTTGTTAACGAAAGTACGACCTTATGGAATAAGTTTACAGATATGTGAGTGACTCGAAGACTTCTTAAATAATAGTACCCAGTATGTATGTTGAACCCAGTATGTTGTCCTCGACGGCGAGTTTTCATCAGAGACAAGGGTATTGTCAGGAGTGAACCAGGGAAGTGTAATAGGACTGCTGCTGTTATCTATGCATACAAATGATTTTGCTGACTCGGTGGGCAGCAATCTGTGGTTGTTTGCTGATGATGCCGTGGTGTATGGTAAGGTGTCGAAGTTGAGTGATTGTAGGAAGATAAAAGAAGACTTGCACAAAATTTCCAGTTGGTGTGAAGAATGACAACAACCCAAAATGAGGGAAAATGTAAGTTAATATGGATGAGTAGGAAGATCAAACATGTAATGTTTGGATACAGTGTTACTAGTGTCCTGCTCGACACAGTCAAGTTGTTTAAATATCTGGGCATAACATTGCAAAGCGATATGACGTGGAACGAGCCTGTGAGAACTGTGGTAGGGAAGGCGAATGATCAACTTTCGTTTATTGGGAGAATTTTGGGGAAAAGTGGTCCACCTGTAAAGGAGACTGCATGCAGGATGCTGGTGTGACCTATTATTGAGTACTTCTTGAGCATTGGGGATCCATATCAGGTCAGATTGAAGGAAAACATCAAAGCAATTCAGAGACAGGCTCCTAGATTTGTTACCGGTAGGTTCGTATAACACGTAAGTGTTACAGAGACTCTTCAGGAACTCAAATGGAAATCCCTGGAGGGAAGGTGATGTTCTTTTTGAGAAACACTACTGGGAAAATTTGGAGAACCAGCTTTTGAATTTGACTGCTGAACAATTCTACTACCACCAACATACATTGTACATAACAATCACAAATATAAGAGAAATTAATGCTCATATGGAAGCATACAGACTGGTTTTTTCCTCACTCTATTTGCAGGTGGAATGGGAAAGGATGTGATAAGTAGTAGTACAGGGCACCATCCACCATGCACCATAACGTGGCTTGTGGAGTATCTATGTAGATCTAGATCACAATCACAGGGATTTAAAAATTTGGCTAATTTAAGGACCTGAATAGGTTCCTGTAGCTACAAGGCAGTCCAGCAGTAGTTCTGCATAGAGACATTCATAGGGTGTTACTTCGAGAGTGTCAAAGCCTGCATCCATCTGAAACTTCTTGGCAGATTAAAGCTGTGTGCAGGCCTGGGATTCAAACCTGGGATCTTTGCTTTTCGTGGTTCAAATGCTCTGAACGACCAAGCTATCTAAGTGCAACTACATCCAGTGCAGTTACAAGGAATGTTGCCAACAGTACAGGGTGGATCTGGCAAAATCCCACCATATCACACACATGTTCGTAGGGGTCAGATTTTCTCTCTGTACTGCTCAGGGAAGTGAACAAGAACACAGTTTTTGTTTGAGAAGCTTTTGCACTGACATAGATTGCCCTGTTAGTAGTGTATGACTGTAGAACATTATAGGAATGACGAAGGACCATTTGGATGGTGATGTGTGTCGAACAGTTCCTACTGTTCTTTCCATAAACACAAAAAATGTGCAGTCACTGATCCTCCTCCTAGAATGTCATTCTTTGACCTTTTATGTCGTTCCCTGTCATATTTGAGCATTTGCTACTGTCCTAGCAAAAGTTGTTCTTGCAACCAATCATCATACATGCAAAGGCAGAACCTGCTTTTGTCATTAAATACAGCAACAATATTCGAAGCCACCATGCCCCCCCCCCCCTTCTCCACACTGTCAAACTGCTACTGAATAGAGATAGTGACTTTGGTGGCTTTGTAAACAATCAGTATATGGTATTGCATTCACCCAACTTTGTTCTGCACCGTCATTTAAGTATAAGTTAGCAGCCTTTGTGTTTTGAGTATACATTGAAATGAAATCACCTCCCAGACGTTTTGAAGGAAGATAAATGCAGGCAGCTTTTTACACTGGCCAGGGATATAGAAGCACTGTGAACTCATGCTTACAATGTTTCCCTATATCAAAATATCAAAGAGAAATTCCAGTAACGTTAAAATGTTTAGAAGAAAAGCATTAGTGGATTGAGCCAGTTATAAATTGCTGTCAGAGTTGAGATCTAGCTTTCATAGTAATATATTGGGGTGGGGCTCACAATACAGTTACACTGCCAAAACAAACCACAGATAAATTTCTGATTCTTTCATTTATTGCCTATCAGACCATAGAAGACATTGAATGAAAGTTATTAATTTACTGTCCTCCTCCCCGGCCTTGTCATGATGAAAACAACTTTTCAAAAATGACATGGAATTCCTGAATCTACATCTATACTCTTCAAAACTACTGTGAAGTGCTTGGCAGAGAGTACTTCCCATTGCACCACACATTCGGATTATTTCCGATGCCATTTATACATGGAGCACAAGAAGAATGATTGCTTAAATGCTCCTGTGTGTACTGTAACAATTAGCCTAATCTTTTCTTGATCCCTACAAGGTCTGTATAAAGAGGGAGGGTTCACGTGTTGTATTCCAGAGTCCCTATTTAACATTTTTCCTTGAAACTTTATTAGGCTTTTGTGTGATGGTAGAAATTTATCTTCAAGTATCAGTCAGCATTGATTTTTCAAGCTTGTGATGCTCGTTCATGAGTCGTGCAAATCTGTAAATCTGTGGCTATACATGCTGTCCTCCTTTGTATATGTTCTTCATCCCCTATTAGTCGTACCTGGAATAGCAACGTCATCATCAACACGTAAATGTTGGCTTAAAATTGATGACAAAATAGTTGGATGGAAGCTAATGGCCTTTCAGAACATTGTACAAGCCAGCAGACATTCAACCCATTTTGCCCAGATTAATTGTTGAAATAAACACCATTGAAGAGACATAATTATTGTGACTGTAACATGACAGATGAGAACATAAACACCATGTCAAATGTTAGAAAGGGAATTGGGCATAAGCGTTTTCTTCAAAAAAGAAATTTGTGAGCCATGCGTTTATGACAAAGCGCATTGTTTGCCTTTTGGTTTGGGGAAAAAGACAAGCCAGGTGAATTGATGTCAATGAATGTCTGTGGACATTTTCATGAATATTTTCAAAAGAAGAAATAAATGGTTTAATTTAAGCACAGCTACACGAAATTTTGGTGTTGCTATTTCATAAGACAGAAACATAAAGTTAAGATTGTGTTGAACATCTTTCAACATTGTAAGATGTAAGTTATAAAATCAAAGTAGTACAAAGTGACAGTGGTGAAGAATTCAATTGTAAAGAAGTTCGAGACATACTGCATAGCAGGTCTTATTCAGAGGCTAATAGCTCCGTAAACACCAAAACAGAATTGTAGAAGTGAGTATGAGGAATGAAATACAGTCTAGCTATACAGATAAAAAGATAACCAGCAAGTTTAATTCAAAATCCTTCGTTCAATGCCTTGTAATACATTACACCAGCCAAAATGCAGTCCCACTGTGAATTCTGTTCTCAAACACGTGAGTTGCTTGACGTTCATAAGCAGCTGGAAATCAATCTGACTACTGTCAAGTGATTGACAGCTGCTGCAAATTGGTGTTCTGGAAGAGGTCCTGAAAGCCGTGTACCTGTGATACCTGTACCAGAGGTACCTCAGGTGCTGTTTTTTCCTGTGGATCCTGTCTTTTCTGCAGAAAGTAGGGGATCTGTCATTACCTGTCCACTTGACTGTGAGTGGTGTGTTAATGGTGGATGGGGACCAGGGAGGACTCGGGGTGTTGTACCGATCCCCCTACCCACCAAGTTTGAGGTGCTGTCTTTTACTGAAACTGAGCCAGTGAGACTCATTTCACCTGTTTTGGGGAAACCTGTCGTGTCCAGTGTCAGGAGACAGCAAACGCTAAGCGGTAGGGGTCTATTAATTATAGACAGTTGCCAAGTATGGCAGCAAGAGACATGAAAAGACACCAGGTGTATGTGTGCTTAGGGGTCTCATTCAGCATGTTGAAGAGGCTATTGCAGCAGCCATTGAAGGAACAGGGTGCAACCAACTGTAGATTGTGGCACACATTGGAACAAATGATGCCTGCTGTCTGGGCTGAGAGGTCACAGTTGGGTCATTCCAGCGACTTGCAGAGAAAGTTGATAAGACCAGCCTTGCGCGTGGAGTTTCAACAAAGCTCACAATTTGCAACCTTGCACCAGAGCTTATTGTGGCCTGTTGGTTGTGAGTCAATTGGCAAGACTGAACCAGACTTATAAGGTTCTGTGACAAGCTAGGCTGTGACTTCCTGGACTTGTGCCATAGGATTGAAAATGGTAGGGACTCCCTACATGGATCAGGTGTGCACTACACATTAGAGACTGCTACTCAGGTTTCACAAGAGTTTTTCAGATTAGATGACTCTCCATCCTATCCAGATGATAACGGCTGTCGAAAATGGAGTAGTATCAGTATAAGATCGAAAGAAATGCCACCTACAAGTGAGAGTATTAAAATCCTAAAGGTAAACTGCTGAAGCATTCTCAACAAAGTACCAGATTTGAAGCACTTGTGAAAAACACTGAAGCTGGTTGAAACCCGAAATTCATTGCAATGAGATTTTTGTGGAAAATTTAAGTGTATGTTGAAATGATAGGTAGATGGGAAGTGGAGATTGTTTATTTTTCGCAGTAGACAAAAAACTCAAATCCACAGAGATAGAAACTGAAGCTGTATGTGAGATTGTGTGGGCAAGAGTCAGTATCAGGGGTGAACATAAAATAATTGGATCCTTCTATTGCTAACCAGACTCATTTCCTGATCTAACTGAAAAATTTCTCTAAAGTCTTAGTTCACGTGCACATAAGTTCCCCAATCATACTGTAATCATCAGTGGAGATCTCAATCATCCAACAGTCTATAGGAGAATTTCAGTTCTGTTGGTGGTGGGTGTGGTATGACATCCTGTGAACCATTACAAAATACATTCTCTGAAAACTACATAGAACAGACAGTTAGGAACCCCACTCATGATGGAAGCATATTGGATGTATGGTAACAAATAGATCAGACACCTCTGAGGATGTCCACATTGAAACTGGTATCAATGACCATTATGAGGCTGTGATAACAATGATTACCAAAGAACAAAGGACAACTAAAACAAGCAGAAAGATATATATGTTCAGTAAAGTAGAAAAAAAAAATCAGTATTGTCATATTTTATTGAGGAATTCAAAACTTTCAGCTCAGGTCAGGAGCATGTAAAAGAACTATGGCTGAAGTTTAAAAGAATAGTGGACCACACACTGGATAGGTATGTACCCAGTAGAACAGTCAATAAAGGGAGGGAACTTCCATGGTATAGAATCGCTGTAAAGAAACATCTGAAGGAACAGAGATTACTACATGAACCATGGACCTTGCCGTTGGTGGGGAGGCTTGCGTGCCTCAGCGATACAGATGGCCGTCCCGTAGGTGCAATCACAACGGAGGGGTATCTGTTGAGAGGCCAGACAAACGTGTGGTTCCTGAAGAGGGGCAGCAGCCTTTTCAGTAGTTGCAGGGGCAACAGTCTGGATGATTGACTGATCTGGCCTTGTAACATTAACCAAAACGGCCTTGCTGTGCTGGTACTGCGAACGGCTGAAAGCAAGGGGAAACTACGGCCGTAATTTTTCCCGAGGACATGCAGCTCTACTGTATGATTAAATGATGATGGTGTCCTCTTGGGTAAAATATTCCAGAGGTAAAATAGTCCCCCATTCGGATCTCCGGGCGGGGACTACTCAGGAGGACGTTGTTATCAGGAGAAAGAAAACTGGCGTTCTACGGATCGGAGCGTGGAATGTCAGATCCCTTAATCGGGCAGGTAGGTTACAAAATTTAAAAAGGGAAATGGATAGGTTAAAGTTAGATATAGTGGGAATGAGTGAAATTCGGTGGCAGGAGGAACAAGACTTTTGGTCAGGTAATTACAGGGTTATAAATACAAAATCAAGTAGGGGTAATGCAGGAGTAGGTTTAATAATGAATAAAAAAATAGGAGTGCGGGTTAGCTACTACAAACAGCATAGTGAACGCATTATTGTGGTTAAGATAGACACAAAGCCCATGCCTACTACAGTAGTACAAGTTTATATGCCAACTACCTCTGCAGATGATGAAGAAATAGATGAAATGTATGACGAGATAAAAGAAATTATTCAGGTAGTGAAGGGAGACGAAAATTTAATAGTCATGGGTGACTGGAATTCGTCAGTAGGAAAAGGAAGAGAAGGAAACATAGTAGGTGAATATGGATTTGGGGGAAGGAATGAAAGAGGAAGCCGCCTTGTAGAATTTTGCACAGAGCATAACTTAATCATAGCCAACACTTGGTTCAAGAACCATAAAAGAAGGTTGTATACCTGGAAGAATCCTGGAGATACTAAAAGGTATCAGATAGATTATATAATGGTAAGACAGAGATTTAGGAACCAGGTTTTAAATTGTAAGACATTTCCTGGGGCAGATGTGGATTCTGACCACAATCTATTGGTTATGAACTGCAGATTGAAACTGAAGAAACTGCAAAAAGGTGGGAATTTAAGGAGATGGGACCTGGATAAACTGAAAGAACCAGAGGTTGTAGAGAGTTTCAGGGAGAGCATAAGGGAACAATTGACAGGAATGGGGGAAAGAATTACAGTAGAAGAAGAATGGGTAGCTCTGAGGGATGAAGTAGTGAAGGCAGCAGAGGATCAAGTAGGTAAAAAGACAAGGGCTAATAGAAATCCTTGGGTAACAGAAGAAATATTGAATTTAATTGATGAAAGGAGAAAATATAAAAATGCAGTAAATGAAGCAGGCAAAAAGGAATACAAACGTCTCAAAAATGATATTGACAGGAAGTGCAAAATGGCTAAGCAGGGATGGCTAGAGAACAAATGTAAGGATGTAGAGGCTTGTCTCACTAGGGGTAAGATAGATACTGCCTACAGGAAAATTAAAGAGACCTTTGGAGAGAAGAGAACCACTTGTATGAATATCAAGAGCTCAGATGGCAACCCAGTTCTAAGCAAAGAAGGGAAGGCAGAAAGGTGGAAGGAGTATATAGAGGGTTTATACAAGGGCGATGTACTTGAGGACAATATTATGGAAATGGAAGAGGATGTAGATGAAGACGAAATGGGAGATAAGATACTGCGTGAAGAGTTTGACAGAGCACTGAAAGACCTGAGTCGAAACAAGGCCCCGGGAGTAGACAACATTCCATTTGAACTACTGATGGCCTCGGGACAGCCAGTCCTGACAAAACTCTACCATCTGGTGAGCAAGATGTATGAAACAGGCGAAATACCCTCAGACTTCAAGAAGAATATAATAATTCCATTCCCAAAGAAAGCAGGTGTTGACAGATGTGAAAATTACCGAACTATCAGTTTAATAAGTCACAGCTGCAAAATTCTAACGCGAATTCTTTACAGACGAATGGAAAAACTGGTAGAAGCCGACCTCGGGGAAGATCAGTTTGGATTCCGTAGAAATGTTGGAACACGTGAGGCAATACTGACCTTACGACTTATCTTAGAAGAAAGATTAAGAAAAGGCAAACCTACGTTTCTAGCATTTGTAGACTTAGAGAAAGCTTTTGACAATGTTAACTGGAATACTCTCTTTCAAATTCTGAAGGTGGCAGGGGTAAAATACAGGGAGCGAAAGGCTATTTACAGTTTGTACAGAAACCAGATGGCAGTTATAAGAGTCGAGGGGCATGAAAGGGAAGCAGTGGTTGGGAAAGGAGTAAGACAGGGTTGTAGCCTCTCCCCAATGTTATTCAATCTGTATATTGAGCAAGCAGTAAAGGAAACAAAAGAAAAATTCAGAGTAGGTGTTAAAATTCATGGAGAAGAAGTAAAAACTTTGAGGTTCGCCGATGACATTGTAATTCTGTCAGAGACAGCAAAGGACTTCGAAAAGCAGTTGAACGGAATGGACAGTGTCTTGAAAGGAGGATATAAGATGAACATCAACAAAAGCAAAACGAGGATAATGGAATGTAGTCAAATTAAGTCGGGTGATGCTGAGGGAATTAGATTAGGAAATGAGACGCTTAAAGTAGTAAAGGAGTTTTGCTATTTAGGGAGTAAAATAACCGATGATGGTCGAAGTAGAGAGGATATAAAATGTAGACTGGCAATGGCAAGGAAAGCGTTTCTCAAGAAGAGGAATTTGTTAACATCAAGTATAGATTTAAGTGTCAGGAAGTCGTTTCTGAAAGTATTTGTATGGAGTGTAGCCATGTATGGAAGTGAAACATGGACGATAACTAGTTTGGACAAGAAGAGAATAGAAGCTTTCGAAATGTGGTGCTACAGAAGAATGCTGAAGATTAGATGGGTAGATCATATAACTAATGAGGAAGTATTGAATAGGATTGGGGAGAAGAGAAGTTTGTGGCACAACTTGACTAGAAGAAGGGATCGTTTGGTAGGACATATTTTGAGGCATCGAGGGATCACAAATTTAGCATTGGAGGGCAGTGTGGAGGGTAAAAATCGTAGAGGGAGACCAAGAGATGAATACACTAAGCAGATTCAGAAGGATGTAGGTTGCAGTAGATACTGGGAGATGAAGAAGCTTGCACAGGATCGAGTAGCATGGAGAGCTGCATCAAACCAGTCTCAGGACTGAAGACCACAACAACAACAGGTGTAAAACAAAATGTGGGGCTGTAGATAGAGAAATGCTGAATGAAATCTGTTTGGCTGTCAAGAGAACAGTGCATGATTCCTTCAAAGATTGCTGTAGCAGAATATTGTCAAATGATCTTACGTAAAGGCTGTTAGTGGCACCAAAGTTAGTGTCCAGTCTCTAGCGAATCAGACAGGAACTGAAATTGAGTGTAGCACAGCAAAAGCTGAAGTGCGTAACTCTATTTTCAAGTGTTCCTTTACAAAGGAGAATTACATCAATTTAATCTTTGTATCACTGAAAAGGTGAATGAAATAAGTATTAGTGTCAGAGGTGTTGAGAAACAGCTAAAATTATTAAAATTGAACAAAGCTCCAGGTCCCGATGGTATCCCTGTCAGATCCTATAGTGAATGTGTGGCAGAGTTAGCCCCTCTTCTAATTATAATCTATCACAGATCAGTCGAGCAAAAACCTGTGTCCAGTTCTTGGAAAAAGTCACAGATCACACTCTTCTACAAGAAGGGTAGTAGAAGTTGTCTACAAAACTACTGCCCAATAACCTTGACATCAATTTGTTGCAGAATCATAGGACGTATTCTCGGTTTCAACAGAATGGCCTCCTCAATGCCAACCAGCCGGTTTTTGAAAACATTGGTCATGTGAAACCCAACTTGCACTCTTCGCACATGAGACACTGAAAGCTTTGGATCAAGACAACCAGGCACATGCAATGTGTCTTGATTTCCGAAAAGCATTTGACTCAATATGGCATCTATGCTTATTGTCAAAACTGTGATCTTATGGGGCATCAAGTGAAACTTGTGACTGGATTGTGAACTTTTTTGTAGGGAGGACACAGCCAGTTATCTTGGATGGAGAGTCATCATCAGGTGTAGATGTTATTTCGGGTGTGCCCCAGGAAATTGTGTTGGAACCCTTACTGTTCATGTTGTGTATTAATGACCTTACAGACAATATTAATAGTGAAATTAGTCTTTCTGCAGATGATGCAATTATCTATAATGTATATTATCTGAGAGAAGCTGCATAAATATTCAGTCAGACCTTGATAAGATTTCAACATGGTGCAGAGATTGGCAACTTGCTCTAAATATTCAGAAATGTAAAATTTTGTGCTTCTCAAAATGAAAAAAACGTAGACTATAATATCAGTAAGTCACTGTTGGAACTGGCCGACTCGTACAAATTCCTGGGTGTAACACTTGTAGGAATATGAAATCTAATGATCTCATAGGTTCAGTCATGGGTAAAACAGGTGGTAGACTTCGGTTTGTTGGTGGAATACTGGGGAAGTGCAATCAGTCTAAAAAGGACATTACTTACAAATCACTTGTGCGACCCATCGCTCGAAATTTTTGCTGAAATGTATGGGATCTGTAGCAGATAGGACTAACAGAGGATATTGAAGGTATAGAGAGAAGGGCAACACGAATGGTCTCAGGTTTGTTTGATCCATGGGAGAGTGACACAGATACTGAAGGCGGACTTAAACTATCCCCAGAAGATGGTTAGTTTCAAGAGCCAGCTTTAAACAATTACTCTAGGGGTATTCTACAATCCTACTAAAATACGTATCACTCACAGAGGGATCATGAGGACAAGATTAGAATAATTACTGCACACAGAGAGGCATTCAGTCTCTTCCCATCCTCCGTATGCGAATGGAACAGGAAGACACGCTCTTAACTGGTACGATGGGATGTACCCCCTGTCGTGCACCTCATGGTGTTTGGCAGAGTATAGATGTAGAACTTTCAAGTACTCAAATAATGAATCTGATCTCCCTGCCACAACGTGGGTGGAATTCATGGGCGTCACTAGCACTAAATTAATGGGGGGAAGGGGATGATGGGACGCAGTAGACAGTGTCTAGATCACAAATCTAGATAAATGGGGAACCTCCTTGAAAAAAGTTGAAAAAAAAAATTAGTACTTAAAACTACTTTTGGAGCATTTTGGATGCCTCACATCATGTATTTCAGTGACACAATTGCTAAAACATGCCAATTGAAGTCTGGATTAAAAGTAACAAATGAAAACATCTATATTCTTAAATATTGTATTAGTTTGGTTTTTGAAACCAGTTTAAAAAAATGAAAATAGTCTGCCAAAAACAAAAAAAGTTTCATAGTTCAAAGTACAGACTTAAGCTTTTAAAACATGGAGAACACTGGAAACCTATAACTTTACAAGAATACCTTCCAAAAATTCACACTTTGCATTTTTCTTTTACTGGGCAATGTGGGGAAGCCATGATGGATAAATTGCTAATTATTATAAATCTTTTTGCAGGGAAAAATCGAGGGTAAATAACTATAGAATGTAATAGATTGTACTCTATATTTAGGTAAATTCCTATAAAGTAGGAGTTGTTCTACATTGTAGTGGTAAAAACTGAGTAAATTGGAATAAATTTTGTAATAAACATTTACTTAACATCATTCCATTGCCTTTTAAAGAAGGCAGTGTTCATAGCAATTCTTCTTGACATATGCACCAACTTTAACTTTATTAAGTGATGTCGCATGGAATTCTGTTATTAGCCATCTGCCTACTGGCCATACCTCCTTCAAACATACAGCAAGACCAAGCAGATTCATACTTATCTACTCCAGTCCTTTGCCTTTGTAGTACTAATACAATTCATTTAAACTTGAAATGTTGTCTTTTTAGTGAATAAGACAAGTGAGTTTGATTTACTGGCATTTTAGTAACTCCTGCAAACTATTAAGTCTTACGCACAAGGGCTTTTAGTGTATGCAATTAGTTAAGCTTGCATATATATTCATTCATTGGTGTCATTTTTTGTCAGCTGGGACTCATAAAATTGAAATTGGTTTTCAAAAAATATTTGGGAGGATACGTCCTACAGCCCCCTCCGTGGTGCTGCTTAAGGGTGGAATAGGTTCAAGTGTCAACGTACGTTCTAAAGTGAACTGCATATTCATCTGTGGAAAGAGTTAGTCCTTTTGAGCTGTGTTTGGGTAAGAATCTGAGAATAAAACACCTGTGTTTAGGTTCTACATACTGTGCAGACATCCCAGTTCAAAGAAGACAGAAAGTGGATAATAATGTTGTCAAGGGATATCTCGTGGGATATAATGGAGATTATCATTACAGAATTAAGGTAAAAGAAGAAAAATGGTCATTCTCAGAAGAGATGTAATGTTGCATGGTAGGCCAGGAATTTGTGAAGAATAAGTCAAATTATCATTGCAGGATGTTGAGCAAAATAACCAGAGAAACTATACACCTCAAGACCTTAAATATGAGATGAACTTGGATGATGAGTAGTCTGATGACTCAAAAATTGAAGAGGATGGCACTGATAACACATAGAAGGAACTGTTTATCACACCTCATCAACAGCTCTGAAATTGTTCAACATTAATGAAACCTTCATGGCTGAACGACTTTTTAATGCTCACAGAAGAGATAATTAATGGAACGAAAAGAGATCCAGAAAAACCGTCAGTAGTACACAAAATGTTCACTGGAAACAAGCTACGGTAAATGAAATGAAGTCATTATGAGAGAATAAGATGTGTGAACTAGCTATATCACAAAATGAAGGAAGAGCCATACCACGGAAGTGGATTTTTCAAGTTAAGTCTGATTCAGATGGAAGTACTGATAAATATAAAGCAGTAAACTTGCAGTCCAATAGCTAATCTGAGCACAGTTCATTCACTGTTAAAGTGGTGTTGCAACTGAGATGATGTGTCCGATATAATTTGATGTGTGTACTGTTTTCTTGTATGGAAAATTAGAAGTAGTAATCTATATGCATCAGCCCGAAGGGTACAGTGATGATACAGAGTTCGCAGAGCAAGGTGAAACTAATGTGGACTTAAAGTAAGTGTAGAGATAGAATAAATATTTTGGAGCAGTTCTCTTGTCAGCAGGTTTTATGGCAAATGATGCAAGTTCATGCGTATTTGACTGAGACGATGATGATAAGAAATTGTTAGTCACTCTTTATCTAGAGGCTGGGTTAGTTATGGTGAGAGAACAACAGGACGCCAGAAAGGTCATTAAGGAGTTGAAAACTTAATTCAAGATCGCCATGAAACCAGCATAATATTTTCTCTAACTTGAGATTAAATGCTTTGACAAAGGTGCAGTTGAGACAAGCAACAAGCTTATGCAAGGGAGATTCTCTAGCATTTCAATTTTCATGTATACAGACTTGTTTCAACACATATTGTGACAGACCAGATACATCAAAGCAAAAGCAAAGATTATAGGGACAAGTAATTTCCCAATGCAGTTGATATATCTGATGCTAAGAATCAGACGTGCTGCAGCTTACAGTGTGTGTTTCCTGCCCCAAACACTTGACCCAGCATCAACAGAAAATTTAGGGAGACTAAAGCGAGTACTCTTGGTACGTAGCAGATATATGTGACAGCTGTAATATATGCTCCAGAGGCGAATACAGTGATGAAGGCTGTTGGAGAGACTGTAAACATTTGATGTCCTTATTATATTTGCAGGTGGAGCTGTCTGCTTGCTCACAAGGGGGCATCAGAAGTGTAAATAACGGATTTTGATGGGTCTTGGATATGTTGTAGAGGAACATGCCCTGAATATGAGGCTAACCGCTTTTTTAGCGACGGGCCTTGGCTTCCTAGAAAATTGATTTTGAAGTTCACTGCGCAGTGTAATATCCATAACATTGGCCATGTTCCAACCAAGTGAGCGTGGTGCAGTGGTTAAGGTATACAGCTACCATGCCGTGGTTTTTTTAATCAGCATAGTCTGACATTTTCCCTTTTTATTTTACAGAATATCAGCAAACAGTGTACGTTGTGTGGAATAATTAAGAAATATTCAATTTTACCATAGTAATTTATTTTCATGTCGTCATTACAGAATCTTACTCGTTATCGCCTGCATCGCTTGCTATGCCACAACAGAAATCCGGAGGAGTATTTGTCGTAAAAGCACACGAAAACACAATGTTTTGTAGCACCAAATGCATTTCATAAAAGCTACTGTCTTGCAGACACACAGAGTTTTTAAGAGCAATACTGGAAAAGATTGTTCATTTACATTCAAAAAGGTTTCGATGCAAACCATGCATATTTGATCATATTCGAAAAACCAAGTGCTCTGAATTGATGCGAAGTTAATGAGTGTAGTTTTTATGGAATCATCCCTGGATTAGATTGCTTTGTTGGTCTTCAACAAATCGGGAGCAGTCTGAATTTTCTTCATGAAAATTTTAGCCTGTTGATAAAAATATATGTCAAAAGGCAGGCAAAGTGGAGTATACTTTCGTGGGATAACTTTTACAGTGCAGGTGCACGCTTTCCTCTCTTCCATGAAGATGTGATCGTATATGGTCAGATCAGTCTGCTCTCCCCACGTATCAATGATATATAGAAATTTTTCCTGTCCCATGTACAGAAGAATCACAGATTTTAAAAAAGTCTTCGTACACCAGTTTCGTGAACTTCTCTGATTTCATGCAGGACACAGTTACGTATTTAAATTTGAGGGTTAATTCATCCACTCTTTTCTGGACATTAGGGCTCAAATTTTTCAGACGGTTCCTGCTTACATGAAAAAAAAAGTACGGGATCATCTTTCCTGATGCAGTTAGTGTGCTGTGCTGTGTAAGAATGACTTATCTTGTTAAAACTTTTCTCTGCACAAAAATGGTTCTCACACTTTTCTCCAAGAGGGTTCTATTGTATATTGACTGATATATTGACAGCTGTTTGATTGGTGTTGATTATGTAGTTGAGGTTAAAATTACCAATTCGTATTTTCGTTTGTGTGAAGAATTCTTCTGTAGCTACTAATACTTCTTCTGTCAGTGCCCATTCTTTGGAACTGATGAACTTCGTAATCTTCCTTTGCCTTATTCTATGCTTTTGTTTAAATCTTTCGACCCAAGCCAAGCTGGTCACGAAATTAAAGGTATCCACTAAAAGTGGAACAGCAGCCTTCATCGTCCATTGCTGTAAAGTTCTGGTTGTCGCCTGCTCGCAGAAGAAATTATATTATTTTCACAAGTCAGTCTCTTTCTTACAATGTATTTGACATATATTTTGACATGTTTTACCTGTTACAAATTCTGTCTTGCTTCAAAGAACTGTCCATATGTCTCACGATCGATAGTGTTCCATTTATTACATTAAGTTCCACCTCATCTCACATCCTCTTTCCATCGATGTAACATTGATTTATGTGGGACTACAAACTTTATTCTCCATTTTGGATGAGCAACTGCAAGAGTGACTGTTTGTTCTATGTAGCATAGAGGCGCATAATCTGCTGGTTCATATGTGAATTCGTCGGTGACAAAATCGCCATCTCCCTCTACTCCCATATATTGCAAAGTAAATACCTTTAAATTATGTTGATTCATCCACAAGAAAGAGAACAGCCACACGAAAGTGAAACCTACTGCCTCATATTCTTGCACCTTGTCTTTTTCGTTGGTGATCATTAATTCATCGCCATCAATGATATGTCTCTCGGCCAACAGGTTCTTGTATTGCAATACGTATCTCATTGCCAATTGCAATTGAATTAGCAGAGATTGTGTTGGGCAGTGTATTTGTTAGAAGATTTAAATCACGAAGCAACTTTTCGGCATATTTGATGGCTTTAGTGATTTCGCTTCTCGATTGTTCATTCAACCCTTCTACTCAGATGTATCTTCTTCTGGATGCACTTCTGTAGACACACTTGGGTCGTCCATTTCACTGCATTCTTCGAACACAAACGGCACTAACAATGCATTGCAAGCAACGGACATTAAATCCAAATGCAAACTAGTGGTTTAGGAGCTAGGTCACCGCCGTTTGTTTTACCAGGGTGATACATGTTCATTATACACAGAGGACTGTCCATGAGAACTCTTTGCATTAAGAAATTATATCTCCATAGCCAAATAAAAGGCGGTGACCAGGGCAATACACTATCACAATACACAGAGTTTGCACGGGATGCCCCTGCAGACAGTCCGCTTTCTGTTTGACCAAGCCTACACAATTTAAACTTCTTAAGGATGTCACACAATTTACACTGTTTGTTGATGTTCTGTAAAATAAAATGGAAAAATGTCGGACTATTCTGATAAAAAAAAGGGCAAAATCACGGAAAGAACCCGAACACAGTACCTCCAGCTTGGTAGCTGTATACCTTAACCACTGCGCCATACTTACTTGGCTGGAACGTGGCTAATGCTACACATATTACAGTGTGCAATGAACTTAAAAATCAATTTTCTCAAAAACCAAGGCCCGTCACTAAAAAAGTGGATAGCCTCTTACTCAGGGCATGTCCCTCTACAGCATATCGGAGACCCGTCAAAATCTGTTATTTACACTTATGATGGTCCCCTTACCAGTGAAAGACAAGCAATGACTGCCATATCAACTGAAGGTGTGTTGGTAGTGGAAACAGAAGTTGCTAAGGGAATAATTTACCTTGGTAGACTTCTTCGAGGAATGAGAAAACTGTCAGAAGTTAGAGTTCCCAAGGTTAATAATATGATAACATTGAAAGTCAGAGACATTCCTAAATGCCATCATCTCACAAAATGCATAGAGATAAAGCATTTCTTTTTACTCTAGAAAAAGTGATAAGAGGTCAGTCAGACATGCTGCATATTTCCTTTGAACATCAGCAATCTGAGAAAGCCTACTTGCAAAGTTTCAAGAACCAGCTGTAAATGGAGAATCTAGGAGTTTAATGACACCCACTAAGTATCTCTTCCAAACCAGTCATGAGATCAAGATAATATTAATTCAGCATGCACAGAGGTATTTAAACAGTCATTCTTCCTGTGCCCCGTACATGAATGGAATGGGAAGAAGCCCTAATAACTGGTATATTGGAAAGTATGCTATGCCATGCACTCCTCAGTGGTTTGCAGAATATGCATGAAGATTTAGATATACTGATGAAGTTCCTACCAAAACGAAGGCTGTAAGTTGTCATAAAAGGGGTCTTTCATGTTGAGACACATGCTTTTTTTTACCTTTCTCTCTTCAATGAGTAAGGGGTATTGCAGTTATAAAGGTCTTTGTATTTATTTAGTATTGAGGAGGGTTGGAATCGCTGAATGCTAAGAAAAGAATCAGTGTTAAGAAAAGTATCTCCATGTGTAAGTATTTTATTTTGTTCATTTGTTTCTATAACAATGTTGGATTGAGAATAAAATTTCGTGCAGTTGAATTAATCTGCGAGCTGTTTAATTTAACAATTGCAGAAGAGAATTTTTTTTTAAGATAACAAGTGTGCAGTTATTTGGTAATTTCCAAGAATCGGTGTGTACATTGAAGTTTCAGACCCATTTCAATATGTATCAAATAGTTGACTCTCAAAATGTTAAAAGAGACACAACAAAAGATGAACATATTGAAAACACAAAGAGTTTGGCATTGAACATCAAGACATACATAGAGAACCACTCACTACGTGAGTGTAAGGTTTTGTTTAATTAATGGGAATGGGAAAGGTACAATTTACATTTACTATGAATATGTTATGATATACAGTTATGTGGTTATGCAGGAACCTAAGAGTACTGGTTGAATTACTGCAACTGAAATGATTGGTAATTATATTTATAATGCTGTTTGTCAGAAACATTTGTCACGGTGTGTGATGATTAATTTCTAAGCATTTATTTACAAATTTAGTGAATAAGGAGGTGGAAATTGTACAGTCAAATCTCTCAACTTATAATTTTTCTAATCTTCCGAACATTTAGTACCAGTTGCAGTAATGTAATTAGAAGCAGTTGCTTATGCAGTTAATGATAGTCAGATATCCGGCAGGGTGTATTTGGAACTAAATTCTGATGTACAGATGGCAGTAATATGATAGCACAGATAACGAGTGCATAGCTTGGGGAAAAAGAATGCTGTACCACATGAAAATTCTATTCAGAAAACTAATAAATATTAAACAGAGTTACTGGCCAGTACTTACCGTTAGGGCAAGAAATGTTTGGTACTGCTGACAGACGCACATAAAAGTAAAAGTGTTAACAAGATGAGAGGGGACCCACCTGTAGTGTAGTGAGGATGATGGTAGATAAGGATGAAGGGGGGAGCATCAGCAGTTAGATCATGCAGTGCAGGTTTTCAAGGCTGGATCTTGCTGAATTTTGTTTCATGGGCATTAGGCCATGGTCAAAGCATAGTGCACCTAGGAACCACAAAAATTAATATGAATACCTGGCTTAAATAACACAAGACTAAGGACATACAAATAAACTGACAGTAGCAGATTGTGCACTGGATCAGGGAAGCACCAATTTTGTTCCTCAGCATAGAACAACAGGAATGCAAATAGGGGCCAAACTACACAGCGGAGTCTGTTTATGTATTTTAAGTTAATTATATTTGTCTGTTCAGTGGCTTTGAGTGATTAAAGTTTGTAGTAGTCAGTCAGCCCCTAACTTGGCTTGCAAAATTACTATCTTCAGATTAAATCTGATCAGATAATTAATATAGAGGATAAACAGTTTGAAAAAAATATGTATGTGATAATATCATTACACCTTTGCAGATCAGTCTTTATGAGCTGTGTTTCACTGTTGTTTGATCATGTAACATCACTTCCAACAACACTTTTAATGCCTTGTTGACTCTATGCTTGTATGAATTGCCACTGTCATTAAATCAAAATGAGTTGTGTTAAAGGAGCAACTCCCTGTTGGTTGGGGAGGGTACATGTCTCACGTGAATCCTAATTTAGTGAGAGAATGATGAAGAGGATGAACTCGGTTCAGGTCTTCTGTAATGTAGTATCACAGCATAAATTCTTTTTATGTAATAGTTTCCTGCAAATTGGCACTGCAGGGGGGGGGGGGGGGGCTGTCATTCTCCACCACAGACGTTGCTTTCTGTTTATCCTGCCCCATAGATACTGCTTAGTGGGAAGTGGTCAGTGCCTTCCATTCGGGTGACCACCTCCCTGTCTGGATCCACCTGTCTGAAGAGCTGTCCCTGAAAAGAAGCTGCCACAGTGGATTCGTGGCAGAGCTGACTGGATGCTGAACAGCCAACTGGCTGCTTTTGAACACTGATATAGTGTCCGGAAAAGGGTGGACCATATTACCAGCACGAACCACTATGCCTCTGATGTGTAGCCGTCACTGCGAAATGTAGATGTTGGCGTGCGATGGAGGAATGTAGGACGTGGATGGAAACTATCAGGATGCGCCGTATTAAAACTCTGCTGTGATCTTCAAGTATTTTATTATTCCCAGCTACAGTGTCACAGGGTCCCGCGATGCTGAGGACGCCACTTCGCTGTCTGTAAAACAGCTTGGCGCAGAAGGGCTACCTCAGCGACCCGTGCAATGTACTGCGGCGTACTGGTCGTGTACAGCTGCGGAGTTTTGACGATGTCTGGATGCGCCAGCAGCCAACTCGGCAGCCTTCACCCCGTTGCTTCTTCACCGTCGTGGTTAGGATCGCGGCGACTACAAGCGCCTGTGATCAGACAGCCAAATCTGTGGCCCTCGCCCCGGGATACCTCCGGCATGTGTTGGGAGACAACAAGACTGCCCGCGGTAGTGAGTTGTCGAGTGGCCCGCCGCTGGCTGGCTCCGGACCCCATGTTGGCCTCAGAGGGTCGAACCAATGACCTGCCATGGTCTGGAACCCTGGCGCCCCATCTGTTGCTGCGTATAGTCGGTGGTGTGACACGCCCCTCTGTCCAGGAGAGCTGCCACACTCGAATGCCCCTTGTTAGAAAACCGGCATCTGTTTATACGCAGCTGTGCGCCTCTGCCTTGCTAACAAGCCGCTCCGAGTGACGTATTCATAACACCTAGGTTGTGCCAGTGGGCCCCTTCTGCCTGTAACTTGCACCATGCAAACTGCTACTTTTACTCTTTTCAGCAGTTCGATGGCCCTGTGGTCTCCGTTCTACTTCGCAGCTGCTGGTCAGCTTAACTTACTGTCATCAAGCTTGTGCCTGGCTGTAACTCGTGCACTCAGAAATATTGCACCAAATCTAACTTTCCTATCTTAAATGGTGGTGCTGCTAAAGATGCATCTGTCCCCAAATCCTCAGTCTGACTTCAGTGGTGACATGTCACATAGCAGAATGATGAGTCTCTCTCCACAATCAAGGTTAGATACATGGTTTTGCAACTGTTTAAATGCCAACCACTCACTACAAACCTTACAGCCTTTTATCGAGAGGACAGAAGCATGAAGAACAAAGAGAGCAAGAAGAGGTCATGGCAAGTGTTTCTGGACTTGATAAATGGTTTCACTAGCTCCAAAAATGTTTGAAGCTATCTGCAAAATTTGTCAGATTACCTATAACTGCTGTGCTTGGGCAAGGGTGTGTCCATTCTGTACCTGGAGACATTGTCCAGGCAATGGCAGAGTGCTTCAGTTTGATCACTGCCACTGAAAATCAGGATCCAGCTTTCTGCTGCCATCAGCCATTAATGTACAAGGGTGGTTGAAATTTCCATTCCTACAACACCAAGGACTATAGCGGACCCTTTTCTGTGTGGGAGCTTGAGTGTGCATTCTCTCAGGTCAGGTAGACTCTGTCAGGTAAGGACCATAGCCAGAACAGCATGTTACAGTACCTCAAATTGGATTCAAAGGTTATCGTCCAATCTCTTTTTCATAAAATGTGATTGACTGGAGACTTTCCTGACTCATGGAAGAAGGCAAGTTCGTTATCTCCTCCCACACATTGCCCGGTAGTTACTACAGCGTGGCCCTCGCTAGCTGTGTAGGAAAGATGCTAGAACGTGTGGTCAGTCAGCATCTGGCTTTGGTCCTAGAATCATGGGAACTGCAAAGCCTCTACTAGTGTTGTGGTTTTTGGAGGAATCATTTAACCTTGGACAACCTTACCATGCTACAGGTGGGAATGCAACTATCTTTTGTACATAGGCAGCACCTCATAGGTATTCTCTTTGATTGTGAGAGGATCTACGATGCTACCTGGAAGCATCACATCCTAGGAAATCTCCACAAATGGGACTTAAGAGGATGACTACCAACATTCATACTGTC
Source organism: Schistocerca cancellata (assembly GCF_023864275.1). Lineage (NCBI taxonomy): Eukaryota > Metazoa > Arthropoda > Insecta > Orthoptera > Acrididae > Schistocerca > Schistocerca cancellata. The sequence continues at coordinate 280,579,792 of NC_064627.1, forward strand.
CTTCCTTTCCAGACTGACGTTTTTATATCAGGGTAGTGATGCTCTTCCTGAGCAATTCAAGTAAGAGAATGGTCTCCCTCAGGGATCTGTTTTAAGTGTGACTATGTGCTATTGCCATGTAAAGTCTTCCATTTGGTGTTGTTTGTTTGCAGGCAACTTTGCCATATTATGTTCCTTCTCCAGCCTTGCAACAACCACTTGTCAGTTACAATTCACAGTATTGAAGGAGTTGGTGGAATTTCTCTGTCTCACATTTGATGAGTGGCTGACATGGTTACCACATCTGTCGAATGTAAAAGTTGAAAACCTGAAGACATTAAAATGACTCGACCACAGGTCATGTGAAACAGACCGAACATGTCTGCTGCAGTTTTACAAGGAATTTGTGCAATTCCGCCTTGACTCCAAATACATAGTTTACAGCTCGGATAGGCCATCTTATTGCAACATCAATACTGTTCACCATGAGGGGAATGAGCTGGTAACAAGATCACACAGAAACAATCTGATTCCCAGCCTCTGTGTTGTGATAGTTAGACTGGCTAGTGATCCACTGCTTATCATGTGCCAGCAAATTCTCATGAAGCAACATGTATGAAATGTACTCTCAACCCCACGGTCACTAGCACTCCATCCGTGTTCACCATACCATTGTTCCAGGGTGATTGATTTATTTTTTTTATTTCCCCGTTGATCAACCAGGCACAGTTCCTTACTATATTATTCAGCTGTTGTGGGTTAGTCTGTGTTTTAACCATAAATGACTGGCAGCACATGTCTCCTTAGTCTTTTGTGTGAAAGTGCGGGTGAGACAGAGTGGCTGAGAATTATATTTTACATTTTACCTTTTGGTAATAATAATGATACACATCTCCAATTAGTGTAGTTATGACATTGATGACCTTGCTGTTGAGTGCCACATACGTACCACTGCCACCACCAGCTTGAAGTCCATCACAAAAAGGAAGAAAGATTAAGAGTTTAACATCCCACCAACAGTGTGGTCATTAGACACACAGCACAAGCTCGTACTGTGGAAGGATGGGAAAGGAAATGAGCCATGCCGTTTTTGAAGAACAGTTTGCCTGGAGTGACTTGGGGAAATCACAGAAAACCCAAATCTGAATGGCCAGGCAATGATTTGAACTGTTGTCCTCCTAATGGGAATTCAGTGTGCTAACCACTGCACCACTTCACTCAGTGAAGTCCATCAAAGTCACATTAAAATTCTCCTTGTGGTTTGGAATACAGACTGGTTGAAAACAGTGGAGTGAATAGAAATAATGAGTGAAATATTTCTTACCTAAAACAGGGTTACTTATTTTTAGTGACCCAAGTTACACTGGTACTCAGAAGTAAATGATGGGCAAAATCTCATGCAGTATAGTATGAGACATAAGGTGAAAGTGAGTGGTAGGACCAGATGTATTATTAAAGTATTTAAATAGTACTTTGAAAACAAGATAAGTGCATTAGTACCAGGTGCTGAAACTGGAGTTTGACTAGTACGCACAGTTTTAAAAATATGCGAGGGTTGGAACTTTAATAGTGGCAACTATTTATTTACAGCTCGTACAAAATAAATACGTGTTTCAAAGTTTTACTGACCTGCAAAGTAGTCACCAGCATTGTGTATAACTCGTTGCCAGCGATGTGGAAGCCTTAGGATACTCTTAGTAGTGCCAGTTGTGTTGACAGTTCGAATGGTGCGGTCTATTGCCCAACGAATTTGTAGTAGTTCCGAAGCAAATGCCTTGAAGTGTTTCCTTCAGTTTAGAAATAGAGTTGAACTCGCGAGGGCTAAAGTCAGGGGAGTGAAGTAGGTGGTATAGCACTTAGCAGTCCCGTCAGTCAAACAAATCAGTAACAGCTTGTGCTGTATGTGTTCGAGCATTGTCCTGCGAAATGATGGTCAAGTTCTGCAGAAAATGTTTTCATTTCTGTCTCTAAGCTGGTTGTAGGTTGTGTTCCAAAAATGAATAGCATAGCAGAAGTGATGACACTTTCTGCAAGACCTGACCATCATTTTGCAGGACAATGCTCAAGCACGTACAGTGCAAGCTGTTACTGATTTGACTGATGGGGCTGCTAAGTGCTATACCACCTACTACATTCCCCTGATTTATGCCCTCGTATGTTAAACTCTGTTTCTAAACTGAAGGAAACACTTCACAGCATTCGCTTCAGATCTGCTACAAATTCGTCGGGCAATAGACAGCGCCATTCGAACTGTCAACACAACTGGCACTGCTAAGAGGATCCTATGGCTTCCACATCTCTGACAACAGGTTATACACAATGCTGGTGACTACTTTGAAGGTCAGTAAAACTTTGAAACACGTATCTGTTTTGTACGAGCTGTAAATAAATAGTTGCCGCTATTAAAGTTCCAACCCTCGTAGTTACGTATGCAACAATTATTTTTAAATTTGTGTTAGTAGGCTGCTTTCCTGTCAGAAATTATTCTAATACTGATTTTTGTCTTTGATTATGAATGAATATTTAATAGTTCGAGTTCAAAATTTCAATATCTCATGCACATATTTGTTTACAGGTACCATCACAGTGTTACAGAAGACCAGTTGTAACAGAATATCTAAAACCCACAATTGTAAGCTCTTCAGCAACAAGATGCCACTGTTTCATTCATACCTCTGTTCCTGTTCAAAAAGAAACAAAAGTTTTAGCTGTTGGTGCCAACCAGTCAGATGATGGAGTGATAAGGAAACTGACTAGACGTTTGGGTGTCTTGGATCATTCGAAGTCGGTAAGGTACTGAAGTTATCTAACTCTGTAGTTTCTAAGTGCATGGATAAAAAAAATATGCCACTTCCAGGTGATACTGGGAATTTTGCAGTCCACGTCTCAGCTATCTTCAGCATATATGACAACTTATTAACTAACTCATTTATTCTTGTAATTGTCATTTAAACCTAATATCAGAATTTAATATTAAACAACTTTTTTTCCTTTTGAAAAGTTTTAGCACCAGATTCCTGTCATTTGTAGGCATTATAAACTTCCCAGTTTATGCCCTTCATAAAAATTCTTTTTTGGATTAAGAGGTCTGCTGGTTTCTGCAGTAGTGCTGATTTGGGAATTCTTCCATCTTTCATGCATAGAACAGCCCCAGAAGCTTCAGTCATCTGTCAGCTATGATTTTGTACAGCTTGTGCAGACCACCTCTTCTCAGCCTGTCACCATTTGAAATGTGGACAGGCTAACTGATCTTCAAAATTTGACTCGAGGATAGTTGATGCGAACATTGAGCTTAATGTGCTGGTTTTACTGACATTTCTCAGGTCTCACAAGCGCATATGGCCATTGATTGGATGATAAAGTGATAGACATAAACGCCGAGGAAGCTGAAAACTGGGCAGCTGATTGAGTTCTCAGGAAGAAACTATAGCTTGAAATGCTACTTAGCATTAGAGAAACAAAGTAATTTCTAACTTACATGTGCTTTCACAAAGTTTGCTACCCATACAGCATTTTGTTAGGGTCTTTGTGTGCACTTCTTAAAATTTCTTTCTGCTACTATAACCATCTTTTTGCACATACCTTAAAATGAAGTATGCAGTTACGAAGTCAAATGCCTTGTCATTTACATTTGATACATTTTCCCTGTATTTCATATTCTTTGTTATCCATCAGTATTCTGGACCAAGGACTGAGCAGTTTTGTGTGTGAATGTCTGTAGAAAGTATTTAGAGATTACTTCATGTGATTCTTTAGTACTGTACTCCCTTTACTCCACCAAAAACAAATTAGCCTCTTTACAAGCTCCGTTCTTATTGACATCTTCAACTTTTATAGTCCTGTCTTCCTCAGTTGCGTGTAATATTACTATATATTAATAATTTTTACTTCTTATTGTCCTTAAGCAAGATGTATACTGCAGAGGCAATAGTCATTTCACAGCTTCTGAATCACTTCTTAAAGTTGCCCTAAAATGTTAAAAAAAAAAAAAAAAATCATTTTTCACCCAGAAAGACAAATTTCAGATCACCATTATAAAAAAAAGTGCATTATCTAATGTTTTGCTTGGCCGATATTAGATTATAGTTGATCTGCACTAAATGTTTTATGATTTAGTATTATCATTCGGGTCATTCTATGTCAGACAGTTTAGTTTTGGAACATTTTCTTTCTCGGCTGTCATGGATTTTAGTGAAATTTTATGTGAACATTCCCACGTCCCCAGTGAATGTTAGTGAAGCTTAATGTATGTTGTAGCAATACTGACAGAGATACAGTAACTTGTTTGCCTCCACATGCAACTTTGCACAGAGTGAGCGTGAATTTCTGATTAATCTGAACTGTTATTTCTCCAGCAATATTTTGTTGAAAGGAATAAATTTGCCCCTCTTGTACAACTTTGTGGCCCCCTAAGAATAATAATGAAAAGAATTCTACAAGCCATATTTAGTCAAAAACGTTTAGGCAAAATTGCCTAGAAAAATCGCAGTCTGAAAAAATTTCAAAGTTTGCCTTCTTATATCGTAGGGACTAGAGGTAAGAATATTGTGAAACGTGACATATGGTAACCTAACAACACAAGGGTCTCAAATATAAAGTTTCATTTATGTACCACTTTCCAATACTGAATAAATTAAGTTCAAAGTTGAAGATTTAGTTAAAAGGTCAAAATGTAATATTTTTGACATGGTGTTTCAGAAAACATTGTCCTATTAATCTATCCAAACTGGGTTCATTAGAAATGCCATAGTTTTAATTGCAGAAAAAGTGTATTTGATTATCCACTGCCTGCTAACAATGCTACATAATGTGAATCAAAGTGGGGAGTGAAAATTGTCATGGAAAAAAAGACTAAAATAAAGTATATTCGACAATTCTTTTACAAATATTATTTTTTATTAAAACTTCCAAACCAGTCTCATTTGAACCAATTTGTTTTGAGCCGCTCCAGAATAGTACGTTTGATTTCCAACATGGGCTAACGATGCTACAAAAATTGAGGCAAAGTAGCCAGAAAAATAGTGCTGCGAGTGAAGTTTTAACTTTGGCTTCTCAAATTTCATTGATTAAAGGCATGATAATCATGAAACTTTGGAAACAACTTAGCAACATAAGTTTTCTAATTTGAAGTATTCCAATACTACTTTCTAAATTTTTACGAAGTCAGTTCCGTCTTGATTTTCGTAAAAATTACAAAAATAAATCACATTCAGTTTGCTTTTATAAAATCTGTTTTTCATAACTGATTTCAAACTAATCACAGTTGGAAGGAGCATGTTTTCAGGTATCCAGAAAATCACATTTGATGTGCACTGACAATATCTGAAAATGACAAATTTGGAAGAAGGTGCTATGTCAACAGGCTACATTGCAGCAAACTGTTGTCCTCGTTTCATTGTATATGGTTTTTACTTTTAAACTGGCAAATAATACCTCACTACATTGTGTTAGTCCATGGTGACATTGTCACTACCAGTTCAAGAACATGAGCCAGCACTCCCAGTGCCATAAGAGTTGCACAATACAAGCCATGAGCAGGTTTCTTCATCCAGATTCCTGAACCTGTAGTTTGGTTTCCTAATTTACATTCCAAAGACTTTGCTGAAAATTGTTCATTTGTTAAAGATGCTGCTCAGGGATTTCGTAGGGAAAGTTGCAAGCGAAGGTACATAATTTTATAGCTTATTATGTCAGTGAGGATATTGTTGCAAAATGTTAGTTGTTGTATATTTCTGCAAAATGTTAGTTGTTGCATATATCTGTATGAGGGTATCTTCGAAAATTGATGGACTTTTTATTGACTCAAACAAGTATCACCAAATTATATTATTTGAGAGGTGGCTTAGCTGTAGAACATACAAAAATAAGAACTTTAGCCACAAAACCGATTTCAACATTGATGTTGCTGGGACTTTTTGGCACAACCACAAAAAGTCTCCATTAAATGGGATTGGTGGCACAACCAAGCGATTGGCTACTTGCACAAGTGTACAAAGGCCATCAACAAGTCAAATCTTGATGCTAAAAATCTATCCACCTTTCAAGGCCAAAACATACATTGCATGAAACATATACACATTCCAGAACCGTATGAGAGAGAATCATCAGTTTGGAAACTGATGTAGTTGTTACATGACTGTTACATATCCTATATATATGATAATTAATGGTAGATCAGCACCATTATTGATATAGCAACAGAACAAAATGATGCACTGATAAGATTTATGCATCCTGAAGGCTCGGCTGATTCATTTTATTGGCTCGAAAGACAGAATGCTTGTTGGGTAGCAGAACACTACCTCAAATCCACCCTCTCGTTTCCTTCAATATAATCATCTGGCCGAAAGTATCAATTTACAGAAAACAAAGTGCAGAAAATGGCTCCAAAATTTCGAAAGATGTAAACTGCAATGTTGTCATCTACTTGTATATGAGGTACTCCTACAGATTTGAGAATATGAGATAGTTACAGCAAATCACATTTTAAGCAGACAGGTATTACCACAGGTCTTTGAAACTGAAATTAAGAAACCAAATTACAGGTTTGTGAACCTTGATGAAGAAATCTACCCATGGCTGTTATTGTGTGACCCCGTAATGTCGATGGGGTTGCTGGTTGATGTTCTCGAAGTAGGTTACTGCAATGTAGCCTGTTGCCTTGGTGCATATCTTCCAATTTGTCTGTCATTTTCAGGTGTTGTTAGTACACATTGGAAAAATGTTGTGGTTAATTTGAAATCAATTATGGAAAACAGATTTTCTGAAAGAAAAATGAATGTGATATCTTTTGTAATTTTTATAAAAATCAAGCTGGAACAGATTTTGTAGAAATTTGGAATGAAGAATATGAATGATATCTTATGCTGGGTAACCTTATGTTGCTAAGTTGTTGTCCAAAGTTTCATCCATATCGCGCCTGTAATCAATTAGATATAAGAAGCCAAAGTTAAAACTTTATTCGCAGTGTGATTTTTACAAGTATTTGCTCCAAATCATGTAATATTGTTAGCCCATCTACGAAATTAAACCCACTGTTCTGGAGGGGCTTGAAACACATTGTTTCGAATGAGACTGGTTTTGAAGTTTAACAGAAAATGGTATTTGTGAAAGAAGTGTTGAATATGCTCTATTTTCATCTTTTCACAAAAAACATCCATCTTTCTGGGAAATATCTAAATTATTGGAGAATAGTTGGTATTCTGTATTCCACGTCCTTGTGCTACTGAGCTATTGCATATCGACATTCATGTTCAACATGTTTTTACTCTGCGAAATAAGAATTTGAAGTTTTCATTTTTCTGTGCCATGATTTTTGTGCCCAACTTTGATTCAGATTATCTAACATTGTTAGTCTGTGTTGGATAATCAAATATACCTTTTTTCCAATTAAAACCAAGGTCTTTTAGTTCTATAGAACAGTTTTTTAGAACATTTGCAAAATTTTTGGTCTTTATAAAAGAGGTACATATATGGAACTTCATGTTTGAGAACCTTTGTGGTGCTAGGTTACTACTTGCCAAGTTTCATGTTCCTTGAAATATAACAATGGAAACTTTGAAAGTTATTGGGCAATTTTGTGTAAACTTTCCTGGCTGAAACTGGCTTGTAGAATTCTTTTCTGTATTATTCTTAAGAGAACACATAAAGCTGTACAAGATGGCCAAATTTTGTTTCTTTCAAGAAATGTTTCCTGAGGTATAACAGCTCAAAAATCACTAGAAATTCACGTTCGCTCTGTGCACTCATGCTTGGAATCCAGCAAGTGACTATTATCTTAGCAAGTAGGTGTATTGCTTTGATGAACATTAAACTGTATGAGTGTTCATTGGGGACATGTGTGAATGTTTACACACAATTTCATAGAAATTCACGATGGTCAGACAGCCCAGGTGAGCTGACATGAAATGACCCATTGTTACATGCTTTTCATGGCTGGTTGGTGGAATCCTGCATGACTTTTTATTGTTATTGCATTTATGTTGTTATCAGGAGATTGGCTGTATGTTGCATAGTATTAAATGAATCAGTATTCAGTTCAGTTATTGTGATGATTTCATTTCATTGTTAAAAATTAAATTATAAGTAGTGTCTTAAGTAGGGCTAACTGATTTCTGTTTGTAGCGACTTACAGTGAATTGAATTGACTTGGCACTAGGATAGTGGTGAATACAATGATTTTGTCTTGGTTTTAATTCTAGAAATAATAATAATAATAATAAACCCGGTACAACATAAAAGGCATGCACGGTGGATACAAGCAGAAACAGACACATACAAGATGATACCACAAATGCCTGAAGTGATAATTTTGCAGCATGAAGTCAACCAAGCAATTAATTCTACTCACAATTGGAAAGCCCCTGGAAAAGATAAAATACCAAATATCTGGCTAAAGAAGTTCACCTCAACACATTCACATCTAACTAAATTATTTAACAGTTACATTGCAGACCCATACACATTCCCTGATACACTTACACATGGAATAACTTATCTGAAACCTAAAGATCAAGCAGACACAGCAAACCCAGCAAAATATCGCCCCATAACATGCCTACCAACAATATACAAAATATTAACTTCAGTCATTACACAGAAATTAATGACACATAAAACACAGAACAAAATTATAAATGAAGAACAAAAAGGCTGTTGCAAAGGAGCACGAGGATGTAAAGAGCAACTGATAATAGATGCAGAGGTGACATATCAAGCTAAAACTAAACAAACGTCACTACACTATGCATATATTGATTACCGAAAAGCTTTTGATAGTGTACCCCACTCATGGTTACTACAAATATTGGAAATATACAAATTAGATCCTAAATTGATACTGTTCCTAAACATAGTAATGAAAAATTGGAAAACCACACTTAATATCCAAACAAATTCAAATAATATCACATCACAGCCAATACAGATTAAGCGTGGAATATACCAAGGAGACTCATTAAGTCCTTTCTGGTTCTGCCTTGCTCTGAACCCACTATCCAACAGGCTAAATAATACAAATTATGGATACAATATTACTGGAACATACCAACACAAAATCACACATTTGCTATACATGGATGATCTAAAACTACTGGCAGCAACAAATCAACAACTCAACCAATTACTAAAGATAACAGAAGTATTCAGCAGTGATATAAATATGGCTTTTGGAACAGACAAATGTAAGAAAAATAGCATAGTCAAGGGAAAACACACTAAACAAGAAGATTACATATTGGATAACCACAGCGACTGCATAGAAGCGATGGAAAAAACAGATGCCTATAACTATCTAGGATACAGACAAAAAATAGGAATAGATAATACAAATATTAAAGAAGAACTAAAAGAAAAATATAGACAAAGACTAACAAAAATACTGAAAACAGAATTGACAGCAAGAAACAAGACAAAAGCTATAAATACTTATACCAATATTGACCTACTCATATGGAGTAGTGAAATGGAGCAACACAGACCTAGAAGCACTCAATACACTTACACGATCACAAGGCCACAAATATAGAATACATCACATACATTCAGCAACTGAAAGATTCACATTAAGCAGGAAGGAAGGAGGAAGGGGATTTATCGATATAAAAAAACCTACATTATGGACAGGTAGAAAATTTAAGAAAATTCTTTCTAGAATGAGCAGAAACTAGCAAAATACACAAAGCAATCACTCATATAAATACGTCGGCTACACCATTGAAATTTCATAACCACTTCTACAACCCTTTAGATCACATAACATCAACAGATACGAAGAAAGTAAATTGGAAAATGAAAACACTACATGGCAAGCACCCGTATCATCTAACACAGCCACACATAGATCAAGACGCATCTAACACATGGCTAAGAAAAGGCAATATATACAGTGAGATGGAAGGATTCATGATTGCAATACAGGATCAAACAATAAACACCAGATATTACAGCAAGCATATTATTAAAGATCCCAATACCACAACAGATAAATGCAGACTTTGCAAACAACAAATAGAAACAGTAGATCACATCACAAGTGGATGTACAATACTAGCAAACACAGAATACCCCAGAAGACATGACAATGTAGCAAAAATAATACATCAACAGCTTGCCTTACAACATAAACTTATAAAACAACACATTCCCACATACAAGTATGCACCACAAAATGTACTGGAGAATGATGAATACAAATTATACCGGAACAGAACGATTATAACAGATAAAACAACACCACATAACAAACCTGACATCATACTTATCAATAAAAAGAAGAAATTAACACAACTAATCGAAATATCCATACCCAATACAACAAATATACAAAAAAAAAACAGGAGAAAAAATTGAAAAATACATCCAACTGGCTGAGGAAGTTAAGGACATGTGGCATCAGGATAAAGTTGACATACCAATTATACTATCAACTACAGGAGTCATACCACACAATATCCACGAGTACATCAACGCAATACAGCTACATCCAAACTTATATATACAACTACAGTAATCTGTAATTATTGATACATGTTCAATTACCCGAAAGTTCCTAAATGCAATATAACATATACTGTACAGTTAAAAGGAAGTCACGCTTGATCAAGGTCCGCATCACTTTTCATTTTTGACCAGACATAACGTCTGAGAAAAGAAAGAAAGAAATAATAATAATAATATAATGCGAAGCCTCTTGTACTCCATTCAACGAAGGAAAATTGGGGGAAGAAAATTGCTTAGTCGCAAAATTTTGCGCAGTGCTGTTAGGGATTGTTGTGAACAACATACTAAATATCCTGACCAATTGGGTGTGAGCATTGAGATGTGGGGGTGTTCAAAGGTCACTTCCTTTTAGTTTTTCTCAAAACCTGTGGCTTATAGTGAAAATGTTTCCCAATACAAAATTAAACTACATTAAATTTTCTACAAAAATTGTCCTATTCACTTTTTCTATAGGACTAGTGGACTCTGTGTTGCAGGGGATGGGAAAATCACAGGTTATGAAAAATACCGTTCTGGTAGTATAAAAGTAATATCTATCTTTCACAGGAGAGCTCGTGTAAAGTTTGGAAGGTAGGAGATGAGGTACTGTTAGAAGTAAAGCTGTGAGGATGGGATGTTAGCCGTGCTTGGGTAGTTCAGATGGTAGAGCACATGCCTGTGAAAGGCAAAGGTCCCGAGTTTGAGTCTTGGTCCGGCACACAGTTTTAATCTGCCAGGAAGTTTCATATTGGTGCATACTCCACTGCAGAGTGAAAATTTCATTCTGAATATCTGTCTTCAAATTAAGTGGGTTAAAAACTAATATTAAATATGTGTACTGTGTATATTTACAGTAGAGCTACATTAAGGGATAAATGGTGTTCCAAGAGTGTAATAATATGAAATTTTGTGTAAATATTCACACATGTCCCCAATGAATATGATACAGTTTAATGTTCATCAAAGCAATGTCTGATGTAGAAGCATGGGGGAAAGTAAGCTGCCGGTTTGTGGTCATGCATTTCCATCATCTATAGATTTGTGAACCTCAGGTTGAGCAGTTGATTCCTCACTCTATCTACCCCATTACTCCACAAGAAGCAACTACGGGATGATTCACAAAGTAACGTGGATCCTCCGCAACACACTTTGTGAATCACTGGTGACGTAGTGTGCAGATTTACTTGCGGAATGTTTATTTTGCACAAGATATGTTAATGCTACATGGGGTGCAGATATGAGTTACTAATAACACTAACACAAGTAATGGATATGGACAGTATCTAAGTAAGTCTCTATGTAACTGGTCTGCACTGCTAGAGGGGAAATTCGTTCTTTAGTCATCTTGTGTACTAGCTGTTCTTCCGGAGAAGGCAACTTCCCCCACTATGAATGATGCTCACTTTCAGTTTACAGGCAGACTATACCTCCCTAGCATTTCCAGTCCATTTCTATTATATGAGCAGACAAAATGAGTTCACAGAGCTCGTGTTTGTGTAGTAGAGTTTTTTTTTAATTTTTAAAGTGAGTACTTATTTGCACTTTTTAAATGAGCAGTTGTGTAAAAACACCCAACAGTTGGAGCTGTCAGCTGTTTACCACTCTGAAGAGCCTTTTCTGAGTGTAATATGCTGTCAGTATGTGTTCGACATTGTTGATTTCATTGTTTCCACTATCACTGACTGGAATACTTTTCACAGCACGAGAGGTTTCAGAGGCATCATTTCAGTCTAAGCTCTCAGAAAAATCTGAAGAGGCCCAGGCACTTAAATTGCCTCCCTCTGCAACAGGAGGAGATCACCTAGGTGTTACAGAACTTCAGACATTTCATCATAAATCAAGCAATGTATTACAGCAGATTACTGTTCTAGACTTGAACGTGATCCATCTCATTCCATCATATTCACACCCATCGTGGAAGATATACAGTGGATGTGTTGGGAGTGGCTTCACTCAGTGAAGCCTACTCTACAAGTACCAGCAATTCCTGGCTAGAAAAGAAGTATGCAGTCTTTGAGTAACACAATTAATCATTAGACAAATAACTTACTTTCTGGTCGTTCATTAATTCACCACCACATGACTAAAACACAATTACATGAGTTTATAATATACTGTCAGCAGTAGACAGCAGCAAGGTGCCACATTTACCAACCCAATCCCTTTCCCACTAACATTACATAGTTCACTGATAACATCACCATTATGAAACTATCTGACAGGAAGCTTTCCTTTCACAAGCAATGTGCTCCAATATACTTTCTTCAGAAGTTCTAGCCACACAAGGCGTGCAGGAAAACATCTGTGATTTTTAGAAGTTAAAGAAAATAAAACTGTGTATGCAGGTCATGAATCGTATGTGTATAGCTCAGATGCCCACGAAAGGCAAGATTCTGGGTTCAAGTCCTAGTCCAACAAACAGTTTTAATCTGCTAGGAAGTTTCAGTAAGTACTTAACAATTGGACTATGTAGTTGGGATGTAGTCCAAATTTGTGATTTTCATAGTGGAAGATTCCAAAATCATATAAAATAGCATTAGTTCTGCTTAATTAAATTTATCCATTCTACACTGTTTAATGCCATGATTGTATAGTACTCAATTACAGATCCAAACAGCTGCAAAGACTTCATTAAGTAACTAGTTGCAGCTGTTTAGAGCTAAAATTGATTCTTTCCTCAGATTATTTTGTATGTTTTCTACATGGTGAGTTAAAAAAAAAAGTGGTGAATTTTTGTCGCTTAGAGGATAAGTCTCTGGAGAGACAGGTAGTCTTTTTAGTACCTAAGCATCAAGGAGATGGAAGGCTGCCACTCCATGAATGTCAAGATTGTTTTGCAAATGCTTCAAAACCTTCATTGATGAAACAAGCTGCTTTGCAGCACTTTTATCAGATGCTGATTCACTGTAAACAACTGTGCTTAGCCCTCTGTGCCAGCTTATTGTTAAGCACAAATTGTCATCTGCCTGCAAGAACTGACATCTTTCTGAGTAGCACCTTCAAGTTTGGGAATACTTTTTGCTAAATTTGAAAGAAGGTTATCTACTTCTTTTGTGTCCTGTAAGGATTCAGCAGTTAATTACACAATAATTTTAAGGGTATTTTCTTCTACTTAACTTGAAGTTCTGCTGACTAGTATGCAATGTGCTTGATGTTGATTTTTCACATTTTGTATGCCCTGCATTTGTGAGCAGACAATGTCATTAAGGAGCAGTTTCTAATAATGTTTAAAGATTTCAGTAATTTCTTGCTCAGTGGTCTGACTTAGGCTTCTAGTAATGGATGGAAGAAACCATGGAATTATTTCCTAGATGAGATGGAGTGGTGTCCAACAATAAAAGATTTCATTAGCTGTCCTTTAGAGACATTGTGAGATGTCGAATCGACTCACATCCTCAGCAAATGAGGAACCTTTTTGCTATAATGCTGATGACATGCAGTCCATCTGAGCCAGATTTCCTGTGGAAAAATATGAGGTGGCACTGAGTGAGAACATACTTGGCACAGTCTGGAGGAAGAATCTGACATTGAATATTACATTTGGTCTGCATATTTTCAATGACATTGTTAGCTGCAACAGGCAGAAGATGTGCTTTGTTGATGCTGTGCATGTAAGCAATTTTCACCAAGATAAACTCACACTGCAATGAAAAGTCTGTGTATTATGCATGTTTATTTATATACAATAGCAGACTTTGGAATTCTTAGTTGTGTGAGACTGTGTATACAACTGTGTGCCAATTTGAAGTTCTAGATTCACTTATTTTACCTATCATATTGCTTCTGCATAATCTTTCCTTGATGGCATCAATATCCATTTGTTTTGTGATATTTCTAACATCCATGAGTGCTGCAATAACTCTTACTGTTATTTTCAATCATTGTCTTAAACTTAATTGTGTTCTTCAAAAACAACAGTAGGCCTGTCCTTGTTCAAAACAGATGTTCTAAAATTTCATTATACAATTATGTGAGAAATAGGTTATTGTTGAGAATTTTTGGACGTTTACAAAACTATTTTTTCGTAAGTTATTGGTATGAGTGTCTGGGTTACATGATTTATTTTGTAGCAGATCAGTGTTTGTGGTTCGCATTTCTAACCCCTGAATTTCAGTGCGTACCAATGCAGCCCTACAATGAATGCTGTTCTCGAACATGGGAGGAATTGGTTGACATTCACAAGCAGAAGGAAATTGCCCTGACTACTGTCAAATGATAGGCAGCTCCTCTGCAGAATGTACAGGATTTGTCAATACCCATCCACTTGACTGCAAGTGGCATGTCAATAGTAGATGTAAGTGTCCTGTACAGGGTGGACAGGGACCAGGGAGGACTCAGGGTGTTGTACCAATCCCCTAAATGACAAGTTCGAGGGGCTGTCTTTCACAGGAACTGAAACTGAGCCAGTGGGACTCATTTCACCTGTTTTGGGGAAACCTGTCTCGTCCAGTGTCAGGAGGTGGCAAACACTAAAGGGTAGGGGTATATTAATCATAGGCAGTTGAAAAGTACGGCGAATGATGGTACTTATTTTTTTATTTATTTATTTATTTTTTGTTCTAATAAAACCCCATGTCATTCCAAGCATGTGTGCCAATTTTTACCTCTCTATCTACATTATTCCGTGGTTTATTAAGTCTTCAAATTTATACTGACTTTTTGATCACCCGGTATATTGAAAGGACAGGCAGATGGGAAATGGAGATGGTTTATTTTTCACAGTAGACAATAAAACTCAAATCCACAGAGATAGAAACTGAAGCTGTATGTGAGATTGTTTGGGCAAGACTCAGTATTAGGGGTGGGCATAAAACAATTGGATGCTTCTGTTGCCCACCAGCCTCTTTTACTGATCTAACCAAAAACTTTCTCTAAAGTCTTAGTTTACGTGCACGTAAGTTCCCCAATCATACTGTAATCATCAGTGGAGACCTTAATCATCCAACAGTCTATAGGAGAATTTCAGTTTTGTTGGTGGTGGGTGTGGTATGACATCCTGTGAACCATTACAAAATACATTCTCTGAAAACTACATAGAACAGACAGTTAGGAACCCCACTCATGATGGAAGCATATTGGATATATGGTAACAAATAGATCAGACACCTCTGAGGATGTCCACATCGAAACTGGTATCAATGACCATTATGAGGTTGTGATAACAATGATTACCAAAGAACAAAGACCAACTAAAACAAGCAGAAAGTTATATATGTTCAGTAAAGTAGAAAAAAATCAGTAGTGTCATATTTTATTGAGGAATTCAAAACTTTCAGCTCAGGTCAGGAGCATGTAAAAGAACTATGGCTGAAGTTTAAAAGAATAGTGGACCACACACTGGATAGGTATGTACCCAGTAGAACAGTCAATAAAGGGAGGGAACTTCCATGGTATAGAATCGCTGTAAAGAAACATCTGAAGGAACAGAGATTACTACATAATAGGTGTAAAACAAAATGTGGGGCTGTAGATAGAGAAATGCTGAATGAAATCTGTTTGGCTGTCAAGAGAACAGTGCATGATTCCTTCAAAGATTGCTGTAGCAGAATATTGTCAAATGATCTTTTACAGAACTCAAAGAAATTTAGATCTTACGTAAAGGCTGTTAGTGGCACCAAAGTTAGTGTCCAGTCTCTAGCGAATCAAACAGGAAATGAAATTGAGTGTAGCACAGCAAAAGCTGAAGTGTGTAACTCCATTTCCAAGTGTTCCTTTACAAAGGAGAATTGTACCAATTTAATCTTTGTATCACTGAAAAGGTGAATGAAATAAGTATTAGTGTCAGAGGTGTTGAGAAACAGCTAAAATTGTTAAAATTGAACAAAGCTCCAGCTCCTGATGGTATCCCTGTCAGATCCTATAGTGAATGTGTGGCAGAGTTAGCCCCTCTTCTAATTATAATCTATCACAGATCAGTCGAGCAAAAACCTGTGTCCAGTTCTTGGAAAATGGCACAAGTCACACCTGCCCACAAGGAGGATAGTAGAAGTGATCCTCAAAACTACCATCAAGTATCTTTGACATCAGTTTGTTGTAAAATTTTAGAACATATTCTGGGCTCAAATGTAATGACGCACAGAGGCATTCAGTCAGTCATTCTTCCTGCAGACCATACATTAATGGAATGGAAAGAAACCCTAATAACTGGTACAATGGGACATACCCTCTGCTATGCACCTCATGATAGTTTGCAGTGTGTAGAAGTAAATTTAGATGTAGCTGTATCATTGAGCACAAAAGTGTTGCCATGATCAACAATAGTTACAGCAATTTGGCTTGCCTGCACCAGTTTATGACTGACAACACCTACTTCACACTGATTATGCATGAGAAATGAATTAAAATGTAAGCAACTTGCATGCATATGTAGTAAACAAGAAGCCACAACTTAATGAGGGCCAGAGAGAAATATGTCAAATTGTTATGGGTTTCGAATCACAGCAATGAGGCAATATGATTTTTCATGATGTGGCCTGAGGCACAGGGAAAACAGTTCTAGTAAATCTAATTCTGGCTGAAATCGAGGCTTAGATAGAGAGGTTGCCTTGCCATTGCTACCTCAGGCATTTCAGTGTCATTACTGTGCTTCTTTTTGCCACTTGATATTGCAAGACACAACAATCTTCTTGCAGCGTAGGCAAGGCAAGTGGTCATGTGTTGATGCTCAAGTCATGTAAAATAATTGTCTGCGACAAGTGCACTATAGTGCACAAGAAGACAATCAAGGCACTGGACACCACTTTGAGAGATAACCAAATCGTGGGAGGAGTTGTGGTACTCATATGCGGAGACTCTTTTTGTCAAACTCCGCCAGTTGTCATAAAGTCTAAAATTGCTGACACAGTCAACACATACGTGAAAAATTCTTTTTTATGGGGGCTAGCATGAAAAGTAATGCTGAAAAAAGAAAAGATGATAATAGATCTGAGGAATGACACTGCACAATTGAGGACGGTTTTTGCAAAACTCACTTTATGCGAGAAATAAAATTTTACAGGTGATACTTTTTTTTAATTAATAAGAAAATCGAAAGAAATTTCATTAAGTATTGATATGTTTTAAGATAATATTTGCACATGTATAAAATTTTTGTTAGTTTAATTGCTGGGGGTAAAGAAACTGTTTCATTTTCAAAACTCTCTTTATGCTCAGACTACATTACTGATATCTGAATATTAAAAGCCTGTTTTTTATGGTAAATGTTTAAAACAACATTTATTTTTTTCTCTTCTACGCAACTTCAGAGAACTCTTCATCCTCGTAAATTCGCTGTGAGTTGTCTTCATACACCTCACCACTTACAGAGACTATGTCATTGTTTCTTGCATCTTTAGGAAAGGTGAGGAAACACATTGGCTTCATTACATCCTTCTTTTTTACACTCACGTGGTATTTTAGAATAATCACTATATGTTTCATGGCTTTGAATAAAGGAATATTCTTCCTCAAACACAACTAAGTAATTCTGGTCCAGAGAAATGAGTCATTGTAACAGCACAGTGAATCTTACCATTTCTTTGTCTGTAAGTTATTGCTCTTACATCCATCATTTTTAAATGAAGGTAGATTTCAATATTTCTTGACAAATCCATTTAAAGTCAAAGGAAAACTAGTCTTCTCCCCACACCAGCACCTTTCCAAACATTGCTAGAATATTTCTGTGTTCACAAGGTGGCACAATCTCTTCTTCTTCTTCTTCTTCTTCTTCTTCTTCTTCTTCTGATATCCCTTCTCAACTTTACCAAGTATATGATACGGTGGGTTGAAACTATGTCTGCAAAAAGGAAAATAGTAAGTTCATAAAATGGGCGAGTGTATGGAGCATTACAGAACAGAAACTTCCTAGCAGATTAAAGCTGTGTGCCGGACCAAGACTTGAACTCAGGACCTTTGCCTTTCCTGCGGGCAAGTGCTCTACTGACTGAGCTACCCAAGCACGACTCACAACCCGTCCTCACAGCTTTGGTTCTGCCACTATCTCACTCCTTACCCTCCAAACTTCACAGAAGCTCTTCTAAAAACCTTGCAGAGCTAACACTTCTGAAAGAAAGGATTTTGCGTAGACATGGCTTAGCCACAGCCTAAGGGATGTTTCCAGAATGAAATTTTCGCTCTGCAGCAGTGTGTGCACCGATATGAAACAGAGCTCTTCTCCTGGCCGATGCAGAAGCCTGCAAAAAGCTCAATTCTCTATCCTCTTTCCAATGCCTTTAGTCCTCTTTTCCAAACAATGGAGGAGGAAATAATGCAGTGCTGATGTGATTTCATTTGCACCTCTTCCAGCTTCTGTTTCACATCAAGTAAATTGTAATATTTTCTCAGTATTATCTTGTTTTAGTTTGTGTATTCTCACAGTCAAGTTATGGAATCATACCTTTATTGTGTAAAACACTTCTTCAATAGTGAGCATCCACAGAGGTTGATTTTGTTGCATGGCAAAGGCAAATTTTACAATGCCTTGAGAGTACTTGTGCATGGTGCTGTGGAACTTTTTGGACATGTCTCATGCAAGTGCAGGTTAGTTTTACACACTTCCTGGCATTTTTCGATTTCTGCGACCTTTACTTTCAATTCAAACTCCTGGTGTGTCGTACATCTGCCACTGTGAAGTATGTAAAAGCCGAGATTAAAATTCTAATAGAACATTGTCTTAAATTTTGACACAGAACAGCTCTTATTGCTTTCTTGTCTTGATTCTTCACAAACATTTTCCCACATTATATTTACATTTAATGTTGGGGCAAACATGACCTACTGATTTTTCCCTTTTGTTATGACATTCTCTGTATTTATACTTTGGAATCTGCTCTTTCACTTGTTTGGCCCTACCCATGTCAGTTTGAGCTGCTCTTGAGCCATCTCTTTGTTCTTCTAGTGCAGTCCCATTTTGTTGATAGTGCCAAGCAATCTGGGCTAAGCCAAGCAATCTGGGCTAAGCAGTCCTGTGATATATCTGTTACTTTTTTTAAATGTAGCAGCACAAACTGGTATGTATGATCTATCTTGAAGTTTTATCTTGTACTTGATAGGCACTGAATTAGAAGCCTAGCTTCTCACTGATATCTTAACTGGTGCTAAGATATCAGTGTATGACCAACTAAATGCATCGTGCTTGCTCTTGTCTCCTGCAGAATTTAGTGGATTATTGAAATATGCTTAGTCAGCATAAGAAAGTTTGCCTGCATGACAGTCTTACCCTACATGGTTGCTTGCCTCACTCCTTTCAGCATGCAGGCAGTTTTTTTTTTTTTTTTTTTTTTTTTTTTTTTTTTTTTTTTTTTTTTTTTTTTTTTTTTACATGCACCATGTGTTTCACTCACAGGACTATTATATTCACATCTGCTTCCATAGTCATTATTTAACACAAGTTTAGTCTTCTGTACGTAACTTCCATGAAGTGGCAGTACCTGGCAACCAACTCACGTAAGTTATTGTCAACAAACAGTCTTATACTGCGTATGAAAACTAGATAGGTACCTGGTGTGGTGGCTAAAAGCTCCTATCAGCCACTGCGTTGAGTATTACCTTCAGTGATGGACACAGTAATATGCCCTGCTATTTACCACCAAGCAAACCAATTATTTCAGCAGTACCATAACACAGTCAAGTACTTGTTCTGTCATCTGTCTCACACTAAACAAATTATGAGAAAACCAGCAATACTCTAATGTCTTTGGTAAACTTAAGTAGCATAAGCAAAATTTGGGAAGACCCCTACATCTACAAAAGGCTCGTTTTGCAAAAACGGGCTGTGTTCTCTGTGCTACTAGTGTGATATAAAGACAGTTTTGCCAAAGCTGGCTGCATAGGCTCGTAGAGGAAGCTGAACAGTACATAAAAAGAATTAAAAACTGCATAAAGTGAATATTGGGAAAATGATCATCAATTGATCTCTGAAAAGCTGCTAACATTTGAAAGTAGGATACTCACAGATTCATCTGGCAGTATACAATTGCCATCCGATTTTTGCACTGTGGTATCTTCCATTGCAGAGTTCATAGATGTAGTCTTTCACACTATGCCCTGATTAGGAGAGAAGACAATTTTTCCGTCTATAAGTGGGGGACATCAGTGTAATAAACAGTGAAGTACTTGCTATGTTACCAGGTGCACTTACTGAGTACAAATCTGTTGACGATGTGGTAGATGCCGATGAGGCCATACAGTTCCCAGAGGACTTCCTGAACTCTCTTATGTTGGGAGTAGGATTAAGGTTTTTTAAGAAGGATTGGGAGGCAAGGCTGGAAGTCAGAAATTCCTGGAAGGTTAGGAGAGGGTGATTTTGAGGAAGAGGAGGTGGGTCCCGCTGTGACGGAGGACGGAACTGTTCCAGGCATGGTTCAATTTGGATAGTATCTTGGGGAGTTGGATCATTAGGAGTAGGATTAGGATCATTTTTCTTCGTGGCAAAGTGATATTTCCAGCAGAGAGTACGGGTGTAGGACAGTAAATCTTTGACAAGGGCTGTTTGGTTAAATCTGGGAGTGGGGCTGAAGGTGAGGCCTTTGGATAGGACAGAGCAAATAACCAGAGCCACTTCCTCATCTCCTCAAACCCGGAACCTTCCACAGAAGAACCCCAAAAGTGCCCCACTTGTGACAGGATACTTTCCGGGACTGGATCAGATTCTGAATGTGGCTCTCCAGCAGGGATACGACTTCCTCAAATCCTGCCCTGAAATGAGATCCATCCTTCATGAAATCCTCCCCACTCCACCAAGAGTGTCTTTCCGCCGTCCACCTAACCTTCGTAACCTCTTAGTTCATCCCTATGAAATCCCCAAACCACCTTCCCTACCCTCTGGCTCCTACCCCTGTAATCGCCCTCGGTGTAAAACCTGTCCCATGCACCCTCCCACCACCACCTATTCCAGTCCTGTAACCCGGAAGGTGTACACGATCAAAGGCAGAGCCACGTGTGAAAGCACCCACGTGATTTACCAACTGACCTGCCTACACTGTGAAGCGTTCTATGTGGGAATGACCAGCAACAAACTGTCCATTCGCATGAATGGACACAGGCTGACAGTGTTTGTTGGTAATGAGGATCACCCTGTGGCTAAACATGCCTTGGTGCACGGCCAGCACATCTTGGCACAGTGTTACACCGTCCGGGTTATCTGGATACTTCCCACTAACACCAACCTGTCAGAACTCCGGAGATGGGAACTTGCCCTTCAGCATATCCTCTCTTCTCGCTATCCGCCAGGCCTCAATCCCCGCTAATTTCTAATTTCAATCTGCCGCCGCTCATACCTCACCTGTCTTTCAACATCATCTTTGCCTCTGTACTTCCGTCCCGACTGACATCTCTGCCCAAACTCTTTGCCTTTACAAATGTCTGCTTGTGTCTGTGTATGTGTGGATGGATATGTGTGTGTGTGCGAGTGTATACCTGTCCTTTTTTCCCCCTAAGGTAAGTCTTTCCGCTCCCGGGATTGGAATGACTCCTTACCCTCTCCCTTAAAACCCATATCCTTTTGTCTTTCCTTCTCCTCCCCTCTTTCCTGACGAGGCAACCGTTGGTTGCGAAAGCTAGATTTTTGTGTGTATGTTTGTGTTTGTTTGTGTGTCTATCGACCTGCCAGCGCTTTTGTTTGGTAAGTCTCATCATCTTTCTTTATATATATATATATATATATATATATATATATATATATATATATATATATATATATATATAATAGAGGGAAACGTTCCACGTGGGAAAAATATATTTAAAAAGAAAGATGATGAGACTTACCAAACAAAAGCGCTGGCAGGTCGATAGACACACAGACAAACACAAACATACACACAAAATCTAGCTTTCGCAACCAATGGTTGCCTCGTCAGGAAAGAGGGAAGGAGAGGGAAAGACAAAAGGATTTGGGTTTTAAGGGAGAGGGTAAGGAGTCATTCCAATCCCGGGAGCGGAAAGACTTACCTTAGGGGGAAAAAAGGAGGGAAAAAAGGACAGGTATACACTCGCACACACACACACATATCCATCCTCATATACACAGACACAAGCAGACATTTGTAAAGGCCTTTACAAATGTCTGCTTGTGTCTGTGTATATGAGGATGGATATGTGTGTGTGTGCGAGTGTATACCTGTCCTTTTTTCCCTCCTTTTTTCCCCCTAAGGTAAGTCTTTCCGCTCCCGGGATTGGAATGACTCCTTACCCTCTCCCTTAAAACCCAAATCCTTTTGTCTTTCCCTCTCCTTCCCTCTTTCCTGACGAGGCAACCATTGGTTGCGAAAGCTAGATTTTGTGTGTATATATATATATATATATATATATATATATATATATATATATATATATATATATATATATATATATATATATATATATATATATATATATATATATGCCCTCCATAACAGTTTCACTCCCTGACATCTACGTGGCATGCTCTGTATATGTCTACAGGAGTCACCCTGTGGTATACAGGGTGAGGCAACTAAGTCATAACACCCCTTGTATCTCCCCAACCATAGTAGATACAAAGTTACCGTTTGGACAGTGAATTGCAGGGACAGGGGCTACTTGAATACATCACATTTCGTGTTTCTACTATTTTTTACTACAGAGATATGAGGGCATCTTTGGTATTTTTAAATGGAACCCTGTGTTAAATTTTAGCGTAACATGATGGGCATAAAAAGACAGTTTCAAATATGTGTATATCATAATATTTAGGTGAATAGTTTTCGAGAAACAGATATGGTCTCGAATCGTGTTTGTTGTCCAGTGCAACCTTTCCTGTTGTGTGGAGTACGTGGTAAACGTCACGAGTGTGTCCTTACACAAACATGCCCATTTACCCAACAATAGTAATACATACTGTGATATTTTGCACAAAAATTAACTGATGATGATGATGTGCAAATATTATTTAGTTATTTGACAACTGTGTTACCAAAATAGTAGACAACATACAGTATGAAAATACTACAAGATGTTAATACGTTTTAAGTAATAGACATACAAATGTAAATGAGGAGGCCCTTATTGGTCACAATTATTTTGTACGTATTTGTTTTTTATTTGAAAATATTTACTATTGATCACAATATGAAGCAAATACACACAAAGATGCAAAATACATACTGTACATGATACAAAACTTTACTGAAGCATGTGCTCAAAATGCTTCCCCTCTGCTGCAATGCACATTTGTAGTTGCCGTTTGAATGATTTGTGAACGGCTGCAAGGGTGTCATGTAAGATATCAGCGCACACTTCGATGATACGTTGCTTCATATCATCTGGCATAGTTGGTATTTAGGCATACACTTTGTTTGATTGCTCCCCACAGAAAAAAATCAAGAGGAGTCAAATCAGGAGACCGGGCTGGCCACTTCACTTCAGCACGTCATCCTA
This sequence comes from Schistocerca cancellata, assembly GCF_023864275.1. NCBI lineage: Eukaryota > Metazoa > Arthropoda > Insecta > Orthoptera > Acrididae > Schistocerca > Schistocerca cancellata. The sequence continues at coordinate 280,603,621 of NC_064627.1, forward strand.
TGCAACAATCCAAGAACTTTTCATTTAACAGCTCTGTAGCCACATGGGAAGAGTGAGCAGGACAGCCGTCATGTTGGAACCACATGCACTGGCACGTAGTTAGTGGTACCTCTTCCAGCAAAATGGGTGGAACATTTCGCAGGAACTGTGCATAGTTATTGCCATTTAGTATACCCGGAATGACATATGGGCCCACAATGACATTTCCGATGATGCCGCACCACACGTTAACACTCCACGGTTGCTGATGCTGCACCTGTCGAAGCAAATGAGGGTTATCTATCGACCATTAATGCATATTATACAAATTCACATTACCATGCTTGGTGAAAGTTGCTTCATCAGTAAAAAGCACCCATTGAAAAAACTTTGGATCATCTTGTAGGCACTGCAGAGCAAACCGGCAAAATTCCTGTCGCCATTCGAAATCCACACCAGAGAGTGCTTGATGTAATGAGAGGTGAAATGGGTGAAATCTGTGCCAGTGCAATATGCATAGAATACTTCTCTGACTTATATCACATTCCGAGGCAATATGTCGTGACGAAACAGTAGGGTCGTTAGGCACCAACTCTAGAACGCCCTCTTCGTGTACCTCGCCAGTTGCAGTTTTCCGCCTTGTCCTCTGTATGGCGCTCCATGATCCCGATTCAAGTACTTTCTTGCAAATAGAGCAAGAAGCTGGTGCTCAGGATCCTCACGATCAGGATGCAGCTCTCCATATCACTTTACTGCTCTAATAGCATTTCTTCTGCTTTCCCATACACTAGAAGCATATCTAACTTTCCTTCTTAGGTGTACATGTCTTCTCCAAGAAACTGTGACGGAAATGCGATGTCTTATTACCCCAGCAGCACATTTATACCCTTCTCTCCAACTACTTGATGCATCTCCTTGCGGCGTTATTGAGAAGCAGGAAAACAATGTCTTCCCTGTTAAGTTCCTCAGTGGTCAACAGGGAAGGTCGCATTGGACGACGTTGCTTCGACGGACGAATGCAATATGGGAACATACCTGTGTCTCAAAAACTATTCGCCTAAATATTATGATATACACATATTTGAAACCATCTTTTTAAGCCCATCATGTTATGCTAAAATTTAACTTAGGGTTCCATTAAAAAAAAAAACAAAGATGGACTTATATGTCTGTAGTAAAAAATAGCACAAACATGAAAAGTGATGTATTTAGGTAGCCCCTGTCCCAGCAATTCACTGTCCAAACGGCATCTTTGTATCTATTACAGTTGGGGAGGTACAGGGTGAGGCAGCTAAGTCACAACACCCCTTGTATGTTCCCATTCTTCAACGAGAGCCCATGAGAGTTCTTGGAGAGTCAGGACAACCATAAACACAAATGTCAAGTATATGCAACATAATTTACGAGGTTGGGACTCGCTGTCAGTGATTTCATTACTTCAATGTCCGGTCTTCACAAGCCATCCATGCTGGCACCTGCCACATAGCCCTTGCAGCAGAAGGATTTCAGGATCACTGATGTCTGCAGCAGGCACCACATGGTTCAACAGGTTCTGCCCAATGTGCTGCTTGGCAGTAAGGCAACCATGGATAATTACATGATCCATATGGCTGGTAACACTGAAGCATCCCTACAATATCACAGAACATTGGACATCTGTCAGTTTCCCTGGCAACATTGGCAGGTATCGCCCACCACAGGTCTTCCCACTTAAACATGGCTATCACCTTGTGTCAGAGGATTATCTGGACTCATCTGTGAATAACATGTTTTACAAGTGACAATGTTGCCAGTTGACATGGGAATGGCATAACTGAACACGAGCTGCAAGATGCCATGTCAAGCAGTATACTTGAACAGGATGTCTGGGTCGTAAGGGCCTTTCTTGTAACCTGTCCATATGATGCTGCAATGCAGAGACGGCCACATATCTATCTGCATGTGAGGTTGTAATGCATTGGTGAACTTGTCCTACTTGCTTTGTATACTGGCCTGTCTCCATGTAGCATGTCCACAACCTGTGGATGACACATGGAGAGACATTAGCATCTGCAACAACACGACTGAAAGTCCATCCTTTTTGGATCAAACAGACTGCTCTTGCAACTTGCACTGCATTAAGACGTCGCATTGCATTTGCTTGGTTGATTACTCGTCCACAAATTCCAAATGCCATATGTGTGCCTCAGTAGAAAACATTAGTACACCAGTACTCACTTCCTTCTGTGGGGTCACCTGACACTGTAATGCATAATGCAGCCTATAGAAATTGAATAGTTGCCTACATTGAAAGCGAAGATTTCAAACCTTGCAGTAAGGCCAGAGATACCATCTGTATCAAGATAGATTAAACATACTGGATGTTGATACACATGTTCCCGTATATCTTTTAAACATTGTATGATTGGGTAAATAAAAACATCTACTCACTAAGCGGTGGCAGGAGAAAATATGCATAATGGTTAAGGAAATGGGCAACTTTTTGGAGCCATGGCTCTGGTTCAGTGGAGGCTTATCAGACTGGATGAGAAGGAAAGACTGCCACCTGTTGATGGGTGGATTTTTTTTATATATCCAACTATATTGTATTTAAAAAATATAGTTAACTAGATATTCCCATCAGTTGTTCATATTGCAACTGCTATCCAGATGTGCTCTTCAGTTTACATTGTTCTCTCTGTGAATAGTTTGTAAGTTCTATGTTGCAGTTTCGATGACATGTGAATGACATTTTCTCAGCTTGGTACTGAAAAGTCAGTTCATATGATTTCTTTTAAAGTACAGATTGAAGTAAATAAACACTCCACATCTTCTGCTCATAGACGGGGCAAGGAAGATGTGGACATTGGGGGGTGGTTTGCAGTGTGTGTGTCGAACACATACACAGGTGAAGTTGCAGGAAAAGTAAAGTAAAAGAATAAGAAAGAAAGAAATAGAAAAGTTTAAAATTATCAGATACTGTAATTCTCATAGGTGGCAAAGAACTTGGACCATCTGCTGAACAAAATGGATAAAGTCTTGAAAACGAATTAAAAGATAAATATAAACAAAACAAGGTTAATAGAGTTAAGTCAAATTGACTTGGGTAATACTGGTGGGAATTAGATTGGGAAATGATGTATTGAGATTTGTGAATGAGTTTGCTATTTAGGTAGGCCTAACTAAATCAGTGAAGGCATCAAGTGGGGAATATAAAATGGTTGACATTTAAACCCTCTTTCAAATTTAGCTGAAAATATTCCCAAACTTGAAGAAAGAGATCAGTGCTTTGGATTCAGGCAGATGATGTGGAGTTTGTGTTTAAAATAATATGAAGGCTTTTATAAAATTATTTGTCTAGAGTATAACCTTATATGGAAATGAAATGTGAATGACACAGATAACTGGAGTGTAAAAGGTTTTGAAATGTGGTGCTATAGAAGAATGCTGAAGATTAGATGAGAAGATTCAATTGGATCAAGATTGCAATATTTGTGCTGATATGAAGAGATTTGTGCAGGGTTGTCAAGTGTGGAGAACTGCTTAAAAGCAGCCTTTGGACTTATGTGATGATATGAACAGCAGCAGCAAAAACAACAGCAATAATACAATGTCTTGTGAAACAAATTATTAAGAGGATCTGCAGACAACTGTGCTATTTAGTAATGTTTGTAGCAGACAGGAAGTCTTTCAGGTGCAATTTTTGGGGCCTCTTATGTTGGCAGCGTTACCAATAACTATAAGTGGTATTTGATGAATGAATGCCCGAAGCTTTGTCACACATAGTTACAGTGCACTGCTCTTTATTCTATACAATATGTTTGGCACTCATTTCAAGGTGCCAGTGTTTTAGTTGGTAATATTTTCAACATGTCTCATTACTACTAAATAGTTGAGACTTTCTCAACCAACTTAAGAAATACTTTATAAAACAGAACAGGAGATTACTTTTTCCCAAGGAATGTAACTGCCGTTCCTCAGTACCTTAGCCTTTGGTGTAATTCTGGCACATGCCTCTACTACACTGCCATTGAACCTAGACATGAACATCATCATCTTTTCTTGGAAAAGTTAGCAATTTCATACTGCTTTTTTCATCAAGATTGATTGTGTATTGTTCTGCAAATTTTGTCAGTCCTCAAACTATCAACACATTTTACTGTATCAAATTTCTTTGGAAGATATTGTTTGTAAGTGTAAATACAAAACAATATTTTCTTTGAATCCAGGGGTCAGGAAGAGCTTGCATGTTCAATTTAAATAGGAATCCAAGGAAAATCCCCCCTGCGGGTTCGGGGGTTAGAATAGGCCCACGGTATTCCTGCCTGTCGTAAGAGGCGACTAAAAGGAGTCTCACATGTTTTGGCCTTATGTGATGGTCCCCTCTCGGGTTTGACCTTCATCTTTCTAAATTCTTCCGAAGAGCGAGCCAATTGGGGAAGGGCGCCTTACATGGTGCACTGTATCCGTCGTGCAATTAGACCTTTAGCCGTCTTTCACGTCGTTGCAATGGTGTCCCGCTCGTTTTCGATCTTTAGGGCGGGGATACGTCCCTGGGTGCGATTACCACGCTGCCCTCTGCAATGTTTCTTTTAACTGCGACGACGACCTTGGACAGTTTTGCACCTAAGATCCAGCACGGTAGCCAGTCCGTTGTGGTGGGGCCGCCATGTACCCTCTTGGTTGTAGCCCCCTGACAACACAGGGATCGCTCTACTGATGCCTGCGCCGTTAACTCCCCACGTATGCCAAGGAGTAGATGCCTATCCTCCTGGGGTATCAGGACTCCCGGCAACGGCCATCCTGCCAGGTGGCCTTTGCTGTGGCTGGGTGGCGCCCATGGGGAGGGCCCTTGGTCGGAGTAGGTGGCATCAGGGCGGATGACCCGCAATGAAGCGTGGTACATCATCTCTCGCTGGCGGCCAGCCGCCAGCAGTCTCTAAGCGTTCTCGGGCTCAATTTAATGCTCAGAAGTACGATCCGAAAACGTTCCCCTCCCTGGCCACGCCGTGGGAAGAGCGTAAGTCCCAGGATGGAGGTAACAGTTATTCGCCCCGATTCTTAGTTTGCACGAGAGCTGATGGGGAGTCTTTTCTCTCCACAAAGCCTCAGTTCTTCGTCGAGCATTTAGAGGACAAGTTTGGGGAGGTGGAGGGCTTGTCTAAAATGCGCTCTGGCTCAGTACTGATACACACGGCATCCTCCGCCCAGTCACGCAGGTTACTTGCTTGTGACAAGTTGGGGGATGTTAACGTTACTATTACTCCACATAAGAGTTTAAATATGGTCCAGGGTGTTATTTTCCATAGGGACCTCCTTTTGCAGTCTGATGACGAGCTGCGCGCCAACTTAGAACGTAGAGGTGTTCATTTCGTCCGGCGCGTTCATCGGGGTCCGAGGGACAATCAGGTTGCTACTGGTGCCTTCATCTTGGCCTTCGAGGGTGATACGTTACCGGAAAAGGTCAAGGTGATGGTCTACCGATGTGACGTCAAGCCCTATATCCCTCCCCCGATGCGGTGCTTCAAGTGCTGGAAGTTCGGCCATATGTCTTCCTAATGCACTTCCAGCCTCACATGTCGAGATTGCGGACGCCCATCTCATCCCGATACTCCATGTGCCCCGCCTCCCATCTGCGTCAACTGCGGGGAGCACCATTCACCTTGCTCGCCAAACTGCAGAATATTCCAGAAAGAGCGCAAAATCATGGAATATAAGACCCTGGACCGACTGACTTATACTGAGGCCAAACGGAAATACGACCGATTACATCCAGTGCGAATGACAACTTCCTACGCCGCTGCTACAACACCTGTGCTAGCCCCATCAGTTTCGAGCCTTCCGGCCGGATCGACGAGTGGTACAACTCCTCCTGCCCCCTTGCCAGTGGGGGGCTCTACCCACCGGGTTGCTCCTGTGCCACCTACCTCAGGAGCAACACCATCCCCCCCATCGGGGACGTCGGTCCCCGCTTCTACGCCGGAGAAGTGTCCAACTTCTTCGGCTTCTCACGCTCGCAAGGGGTCCCTTGGGTCCCTCCCTTCCCAGGTTTCCACCGGCGGGAAGGCTGACGATCGACAGTGGCGTAAGTGCCCACAATCTGCAGGTCGAAGGGCTTCCCGATCCTCCTCAGTCCCGGAGACTGAATCGGTGAAGCCCTCCCAGCCAGTTAAACCCAAGGAGCAGCGTGAGAAATCAAAGAAGAGCAGCTCTAAGCCCAAGGAACGCGCGGTGGTAGCCACCCCATCGCAACCTTCTAGCTCTGCGTCTGGGGACGAGGTGGAGATTCTGGCGTCCGCTGAGGACCTCGATCTCGCCGGTCCCTCAGACGCCGTGAATAGCAATAGCACTAGCACGGGTGCTCAATCGGAGGCAGCAGGTGACCCAGCGGCGTAATCTGCCGTCCCAGTCCCGGCACGCCTTTCTCAGCCATGGACAAAACCATCCTCCAGTGGAACTGCAGCGGTTTCTTCCACCATCTAGCTGAGCTCCGCCAACTTATCAGCCTTCACCCTTTCCTCTGCATTGCTCTGCAGGAAACTTGGTTTCCAGCAATGCGCACCCCCGCCCTCCGTGGCTATCGGGGTTATTATAAGAACCGAGCAGCTTATGAAAGGGTGTCTGGTGGCGTCTGCATCTATGTCCTTAACTCTCTTCACAGCGAGTCTGTCCCTCTACAAACAGCTTTAGAGGCTGTCGCTGTTAGGGTGTGGACGCCACAGGCTCTTACCGTCTGCAGTCTTTACCTTCCACCGGAGGGCGATGTCGCGCAGCATGTCCTGGCTGCGCTGATAGCCCAATTGCCGCCACCTTTCTTCTTACTGGGCGACTTTAACGCCCATAACCCTCTGTGGGGTGGGTCAGTGGCAACAGGTCGAGGCGCCACCGTTGAGCATTTATTGTCGCAGCTCGATCTCTCGATTTTGAATGATGGTGCCTCCACACACTTCAGTGTGGCGCATGGCACCTACTCCGCCATTGACCTTTCAATCTGTAGCCCTAGCCTCTTACCATCTGTCCACTGGAGTGTGCATGACGACCTGTGTGGTAGTGACCACTTTCCGATTTTTCTGTCACTACCACAGCGTCACTTTTCTGGGCGCCCTAGCAGATGGGCTATGAATAAGGCTGACTGGGACTTGTTCTCCTCCACTGCCGCTATTGAGCCTCTCTCAACTGATGCCATTGATGCGGTTGTTACATCGGTCACCGCCGGCATCGTCACTGCCGCCGAGTCTGCCATTCCCCGTTCTTCTGGGTCCCCTCGGCGGAGGGCTGTGCCTTGGTGGTCGCCTGAGATCGCTGAAGCGATTAAAAATCGCCGGCGGGCGCTCCAGCGTCACAAGCGACATCCCTCCATGGACCACCTTATCGCCTTCAAACGGCTGCGTGCGCGGGCCCGCCTCCTTATCTGCCAAGGCAAGAAGGAGTGCTGGGAGCGGTATGTGTCCACCATTGGACTCCATGTCACTCCATCGCAGGTGTGGGCCAAGATTCGACGGGTCTTCGGCTATCGGACCCCTGCCAGCGTCCCTGCGCTCTCACTGAATGGAGCAGTTTGTACTGACTCCGACGTCATTGCAAACCGCTTAGCAGAGCATTTTGCTATGAGTTCCGCTTCTGCGAATTACCCCCAGGCCTTCCGCTCCATTAAAGAGCGGATGGAACGTCGGAGCCTTTCTTTTCGCACCAACGCTTCTGAACCCTACAACGCTCCATTCAGTGAGTGGGAATTTCAGAGTGCCCTTGCCGCTTGCCCTGATACCGCTCCCGGGCCAGATCGCATCCACTGTCAGATGCTGAAACACCTTTCAGTGGACTGCAAGCGACGCCTCCTCGACCTTTACAACCGTCTCTGGGTCGAGGGTGAGTTTCCGTCGCAATGGCGGGAAAGTATTGTCATCCCCATTTTGAAACCTGGAAAGAACCCTCTGGAGGTGGACAGCTACCGTCCCATTAGTCTCACCAACGTTCTTTGCAAGTTGCTTGAACGGATGGTGAGCCGGAGCTTAAATTGGGTGCTGGAGTCTCGGGGCCTTCTGGCTCCGTCTCAGGGTGGGTTCCGTAAAGGCCGCTCCGCCACCGACAATCTGGTGAGCCTTGAGTCGGCCATCCGTACAGCTTTTGCCCGCCGTCAGCACCTGGTCGCTGTCTTTTTCAACATGCGGAAGGCGTACGATAAGACATGGCGTCATCACATCCTTTCTACGCTTCATGGATGGGGTCTTCGGGGCCCTCTGCCGATCTTTATTATAAATTTTCTGTCGTATCGTACCTTCCGCGTGCAAGTCGCGGCCTCGTATAGTTCCTCCCTCGTCCAGGAGAACGGGGTACCCCAGGGCTCTGTCCTCAGTGTCTGCCTGTTTTTAATTGCAATAAACGGTCTCGCTGCGGCAGTAGGAAATTCTGTCTACGCTTCCCTGTATGCTGACGACTTCTGTCTTTACTATAGTTCTATTAGCATTGCAGCAGCTGAACGTCAGCTACAGGGCGCAATCCGCAAGGCGCAGTCTTGGGCTGTAGCGCGTGGTTTTCAGTTTTCGGCTGCCAAGACCCGCGTTATGCATTTCTGCCGGCGCCGAACGGTCCATCCTGAGCCGCGGCTTTACCTTGCCGACGAACTTCTTGCTGTGGTGGAGACCCACAGGTTTTTGGGTGTCCTTTTTGATGCCCGGTTGACTTGGCTGCCTCATATCCGGCAGCTTAAACAAGCGTGTTGGCGGCATCTCAACGCCCTGCGTTGTTTGAGCCACACCCGCTGGGGCGCCGACCGATCTACCCTGTTGCGGCTCTACCAGGCGTTAATCCAGTCTCGCCTGGATTATGGGTGCCTAGCTTATGGCTCAGCATCCCCATCTGCGTTGCGGGTGCTGGACCCAATTCTCCACAGCGGGATACGCCTTGCCACTGGTGCTTTCTGCACCAGCCCTGTGGACAGCGTCCTAGTGGAGGCAGGTGTACCTCCACTGCGGTTCCGATGCCAACGTTTGCTGGCCGCTTATGCTGCCCATGTTTTTAGCTTGCCCGGGCATCCAAATTATCGTGTCCTGTTCCCGCAGTCAGTCGTCCATCTGCCAGACCGTCGGCCCCGGTCGGGTTGTCCGATCGCCGTACGCATCAAGGAGCTTCTCTCCGGGCTTGGGTTTTTCCCAGTTCCACCTCCTTTCCGGGCGCCTCTGCGTACACCCCCGTGGTGTGTTCCTCGCCCTTGCCTTCGGCTCGACTTGGCACAGGGCTCGAAGGACTCGGTCCCTCCAGAGGCCTTCCGCCGCCGCTTTTATTCCATCCTGGCCACGTATCAGGGCTCTGGAATTGTTTACACCGACGGTTCGATGGTTGCTGGTCGTGTCGGGTATGCGCTAACTCTAGGGGACCATTCTGAACAACGGTCCTTGGCGGCTGGCTGCAGCGTTTACACTGCTGAGCTAGTCGCCATCTTTCGTGCCCTAGAGCATATCCGCTCCTGCTCAGGTGAGTCCTTCGTTATCTGTAGCGATTCCCTGAGCGGTTTACGAGCTCTCGACCAGTGTTTTCCTCGTTCTCGTCTGGTGATGGCTATCCATGAGTCCCTGCATACTCTTGCGCGTTGCAGCCGCTCTGTGGTCTTTGTGTGGACCCCCGGTCATGTCGGTATCCCGGGCAATGAACATGTTGACCGCCTGGCGAAAGAGGCCACGAGTAAACAGTCTCTGGACGTTGGCCTCCCAGAGACTGATTTGCGGGCAGTCCTCCGCCGAAAAGTTTTTGCGCTTTGGGACGCTGAATGGCGCAATCGGATCATGCCCAATAAACTCCGTGCCATCAAGGAGACGACGACTGTGTGGCGGTCATCCCTGCGAGCCAACCGCAGGGACTCTGTCGTCCTTTGTCGGCTCCGCATTGGCCACTCCCACCTGACACACAGTTATTTACTGCGCCGGGAGGACCCTCCTGTATGTCGCTGCGGGGCGGCTTTGACAGTGGCCCACATTTTGTTGGCCTGCCCCCTTTTAGCTGTGGTCAGGCAGACATTTGCGCTGCCTGATACGCTCCCTGCCCTCTTATGTGATGACCCTGGTATGGCTGACTTAGTTTTCCGTTTTATTCGGGCAGGGGGTTTTTATTATTTACTCTGAGTGTTTGTTCTGTTCTTTTGTGTTGATTCTGGCCATTGGCCTACGATTTTACGCTGAGTTTTTAATGTGTTCTCGGTGGTTGGCTTTTCCTTTTTATCTCTATGGTCGGCCAACCACTGTCACACTCTGTGTGATTTTAATTTGTTTCGTCTGATCTCTGTAGGAGTATTTCTTGTCCTGTGTCGTCTGACGTCTTTCCTGTTGTTCGTTTTTTATTCTCTTTGGGTGGTTTTACTTTTTTTGGAAAAAGGGACCGATGACCGTCGCAGTCTGGTCCCTTTAATCCCCCCCAAACCAACCAATCCAAGGAAAATGAATACGTTAATGTCAATGAAACAACCAGACATCTTCTGTAATAATTGAATAATTAGTCACTTTGCTTGTCACCTGTAACCTGTTGATAACTAATAGTTTAGTGGAGGTGCAGCACATAGCAAGCAGACTAGCTAAATAAATGGAACCACATTATGGGGTATGGCAGTTACATTTCTTGGGAAAAAGTAATCACCTGTTCTGGTTTATGAAGTATTTCGTAAGTTGGCGGAGACAGAGTGTCAACTGTTTAGTGCCAATGAGACATGTTGGTAGTATTGTTGGTGTTATTACTTCTTAGGGTCGTCGCTATGTCAGTTTCCTCACAGAATATCCCTTTTTTCCAGTGATGTGCTTTATCTTGTGGATAAACTTTTGAATAGTACTAATTTGTCTTCTCCTTTGCAAACATAAATGGCTTTCTTCATAGGAGTGTCAGCTGGTATGATAATAAGTGGCTTTATCGTGAGGAAGGGTGATGTGATGTATTTTTCTAGTCAGTTGATACATATTGGTCACTGTCAATTATTCTGTTGGACGGTTTGAGTGTTCCTTTCTCAGGCTTTTAAGCAAGGTAATTGCAGACTTAGATTCCAAGAAAATGATGATATGGGTTTGTGTTAATAATTAGTGAGCATACTCTGTAGCTTGCGACATAGCAGAAAACTCAGCAGTCAAGATAGGGTCCCGCTGTTCTCTCAACTACAAAACAAGTTATACATAATACTGACATGGGCTTATAGGCAAAGAATAAAACATGTACCTTGTACTGGTTTTAAATTGAGTAAACAGTATCTGCCATTCTAGAAAGTAGACTGCTGCCTATCAGGTTTGTGGTTTATCGATTAGCATTATTGCTGCTTGCATTGGTCAGGTGCATTGAATGTGGAATTGATGTATTCGAGAGTGTTATATTCAGTGTTGTGCAGGATCTCATTGGCACATCGCCAATAGTATACGAAATGACAGACACATTGTTCATTCAACCATTAGGATCATACAGCTCCGTTGTATATCTTGATTCAGGAAATTGCTTGTTTACAGCAGGTCAAGTATCCATTTGGATGTTGTGATAACTTCTGGAGCATCAAGACTGTCAGCACAATGACCTTAGCCATGGCTTAGCTTGACACAGAATCAGAGAGAGGCACACCAATAGTGGTGCACTTGACGACAGTACTGGGCACAGGAGTGACATTGAGTCATCTTCCCAGATGAGGCCCAGTTCTGCATGCACCAACACAATGGACATGTCGGTGTGTGGCAGCTCAGAGGAGAATGAACATTGCATTTGTCACCATCATACAGGTTCAACCTATGGCATGAGGTGCCTTTCAGTACACAATATGATCACCGTGCTTTGAATAGCCAGTACTTGGACAGCAGGCATTACATGTTTGAGGTGTTAAGGCTAGTGGCTGTGCCATACAGGACTCCGTAACTTTATCTTCCAACAAAATAATGCAAGATCACATGTTGCCCCTCCTGTCCTGACCTGTCTTGAAACATAGGGTGTTGGCATGTTGCCTTGGCCATCACATTGTGCCAGATCTGTCAACCACTGATATCATATAGTCAAGGGTTTCTGAGAGACTGACACACTACCAAATGCCAACTACTATGATTGATGAACTCGAGCATGGATTTGAAGCACCATGGAATGACGTACCCATATTTTTAGTTCGTGCCCATCGAGGTTAGCGTCACTGTTGCTGCCAGGGATGGCAGTGTTATGTGTTAAACTTTGCACTCTGTAAAGCCCCAAAACATCTGCAAATTTAATAATGTATTGCTCCTACTGTGCCATGTTTGCACAATAAGTACATTTTTGTTATTTGCGAACCGTTCTGGTGCTGCAGTTTTAATGGTCAATAAGTATATAGGATACATATTTTGAAAATATTTAAAATGATATTCTATCTTCATACTACAGGGTGTCACAAAAGATATGCTACAACTCTTTTGTGTTACAGTGTCAAAGCTAATTAAGATACTCACACCATGTGGCTTATGGGGCACACTATCTCACAAAGTTTTTATGCCATTCAGTTAGTTTCAACATGTTCACCTTTGGTGGCACACACAACATTCAGTCTGTATTCAATTTCTATCCTCACTGGTGCAACATATCCGCATCAGCTGTGCGGTGGCAGCAGTGATCTGGTTCTTTCAATCATTGATGTGGTTGGCAGCAGTGATCTGGTTCTTTCAATCATTGATGTGGTTGGCAGCAGTGATCTGGTTCTTTAAATCATAGATGTGTTTGACAGGCATTTGGTAGACTCTATCCTTGATATAATCGCATAGAAAAAAGTCCATCTGTGTAATGTCAGGTGACCTAGAAGGTCAGGAAAGTGAACCATCCCTGCCAATTCAGTGTTCTGGAAAGACCTGGTCTAGAGCATATTGCACAGTCTGAGCCCATGCGGCTGTTCACCATCTTGTTGGAAAACAACTGTCTTGGCAGTCAGTTAGTTGTGTTAACAAAAACAGCTCCAGCATATCAAGGTAATTGTTAGAATCAACTGCTTTTTTTTTCTGAGAAAAAAATTATCCCACAATGCTTAACTCATGGCAACCTGGAACACACACAAACAAAACTTTGTGAGTTTGTCTATCACGTAAGTCAAACATGGTGTGAATGTCTTAACTAATTTGTGTGCTATAACACATTGAAGTTGTAGGCTTTCCTTTTGGGGCACCTAAAGTATAAAATTTGCAGCACTGATGTACTTAAGAGTCTCATGATTTTATATTCTGAAAAGTAACTCACCAGTCTCCATATAAGTGAAGCAACCAATGTCACATATAACCAAGGCCTGCTCAATGTATCTGTATGTTACTGGCTTTATTTGTGAGATCAAAGGCGATCTTGCCCCTTACATTGCATCTATCCTATCATTCATTGGAGTGTCTGTGTTAACTGACAGTACATCTTTTCTGTCTTCCTATTATTTTGTGAAAGTAACTTACTTCTTTTTCCTTTTTGTTTGGTAGAAACTCAAAAGAGCTGGATACCTCCTTTATGAGAATGCTGCTGACAGAATAGATTACAAGAAATTTTTTAAAGGTATTGTGTCAAAAGAGATGTTAATTATTATTGTATTAAAAGGATTTTGTTTTGTGCATGTATTCACTATACGTAATTTATGGGTTGTGTGGTGGTTACAGTGCTGAATATTGTGGTAATGCAATGGGACTTTCACCACACAGTATTGCTTTCATCATATTTCAATTTCTTAAATTTGTCATTAAAGACTATCTTGTTTCCATTCCCCAATTAAAAGTTTTGTTTTCTGTACTTCACTTCAGTTATTCCCTTTTATGTTGGATGTGTCGTCTTATTTTGAGTGCAGTATGTAGATGAAAAAATATAATGAGAAGCAGATTATAAGCATTAGCACCAGCATTATCTAGGAAGTTGTATGACTTTTTAAATTACTTAAGTGCCACTAATTTCTCAAGGTGTGATGCAGAAAGTATTGTGCCATTTTATGTTAAAATGTAAAAACTGCAATAACACACAAATACTAAGAACAGTAGCATCATTATTTTTTGTGTGTATGTAATACCATGGACTACATTAATATACAACATGAAAACAATTAAAACTTCTGTTAACATGGAGGGAAAAATTTAGGAATTTTAAAGATCAAAAATTAAAACTTCTAATCATGGTGGTACACATTTGCCCTGCCTATGCTTAAGAAAATGTATTTTATTTGAAAATAGTGAACTATATTTCATGAAGTATGATTATCAGTTTCCTTGTTGTATTTTAGAAACATATTATTACTGGAAAGAACTTGTGGAAAAAATCAAATATTCACTGAGCGTTTCATCATTATACATTCTATATAACTGACATGAGAATATAAAACTTTATTTACATAATATAATGTAGGCTTTCATGACCAAGAAAAATCATTGTAAACATATGAAACAGACATTTGCTCTGATTACGGGAGACATAGTTGGTCAGACAGCAACAGCTTATGTCAGTGGTAGAAATCGGCATGGATGAAGCACAACTGTATGTGTTGTTACAATTCCCAATAGCAAGTAAGAAATCACCTTACCAGTGATTCACAGTTCATCCCAATGAAATGAGGAACTGTAGGAAAATGGGTATGAGTGAGGACACAAGAAGTATTATTAACATAAGAGTGAAGAGAGATCTGCGTGCTAGTGTCAGTAGAGGAACTAAGAGATTGTCAGGGTGAGACTCTTACAATCTGTCAGACTGTGGAAAAGGCAAGTGAGGTAGAATCGTTCTTGGGGAGAAATGGAGTTGCTGTTTTACCTCCAAAGATGTCAGGGAATAGTTTCATTTATATTGCCTTTTTACCTCTGAAGATGTCTCCCATAATCAAGGATGAAATTTCAAGGAACACTTTCATGTATCGACATGGCTTCTTAGCTCAGAAATTTTAACTGAAATTTACTCACACCTGGGATACAACAACAGGCTGCAACAAAATTCTTATTAAACAAATATACCACTAGTTAAAATCATATTTGATATTTTTGCTTCATCTTATCTTGTTGCACACTTTACTATTTGTAGAGGCAATAGATAAGTCATCATCAACATTGTATGTTCAAAATTTCAACTACTCTCAACAAAACTAGTGAGCTCATTCCCCCCCCCCCCCCCCCCCCCCCCTCTCTCCTCTCTCTCTCTCTCTCTCTCTCTCTCTATATATATATATATATATATATATATATATATATATATATATATATATATATATATATAAAAGAAAGATGATGAGACTTACCAAACAAAAGCGCTGGCAGGTCGATAGACACACAAACATACACACAAAAATATAGCTTTCGCAACCAACGGTTGCCTCGTCAGGAAAGAGGGAAGGAGAAGGAAAGACAAAAGGATATGGGTTTTAAGGGAGAGGGTAAGGAGTCATTCCAATCCCGGGAGCGGAAAGACTTACCTTAGGGGGAAAAAAGGACAGGTATACACTCGCGCGCGCACACACACACATATCCATCCGCATATACACAGACACAAGCTTGTGTCTGTGTATATGCGGATGGATATGTGTGTGTGTGCGAGTGTATACCTGTCCTTTTTTCCCCCTAAGGTAAGTCTTTCCGCTCCCGGGATTGGAATGACTCCTTACCCTCTCCCTTAAAACCCATATCCTTTTGTCTTTCCTTCTCCTTCCCTCTTTCCTGACGAGGCAACCGTTGGTTGCGAAAGCTAGATTTTTGTGTGTATGTTTGTGTTTGTTTGTGTGTCTATCGACCTGCCAGCGCTTTTGTTTGGTAAGTCTCATCATCTTTCTTTTTAAATATATTTTTCCCACGTGGAATGTTTCCCTCTCTCTCTCTCTCTCTCTCTCTCTCTCTCTCTCTCTCTCTCTCTCTCTCTATATATATATATATATATATATATATATATATATATATATATATATATATATATATATATATATATATATATATATATATATATACAAAGATGATGTGACTTACCAAATGAAAGTGCTGGCAGGTCGACAGACACACAAACATACACACAAAATTCAAGCTTTCGCAACAAACTGTTGCCTCATCAGGAAAGAGGGAAGGAGAGGGAAAGACGAAAGGATGTGGGTTTTAAGGGAGAGGGTAAGGAGTCATTCCAGTCCCGGGAGCGGAAAGACTTACCTTAGGGGGAAAAAGGGACGGGTATACACTCGCGCGCGCACACACACACACACACACACACACACACACACACACACACACACATATCCATCCACACGTATACAGACACAAGCAGACATATTTAAAGACAAAGAGTTTGGGCAGAGATGTCAGTCGAGGCAGAAGTGTAGAGGCAAAGATGTTGTTGAATGACAGGTGAGGTATGAGTGGCGGCAACTTTAAATTAGCGGAGATTGAGGCCTGGTGGATAACGGGAAGAGAGGATATATTGAAGAGCAAGTTCCCATCTCCGGAGTTCGGATAGGTTGGTGTTGGTGGGAAGTATCCAGATAATCCGGACGGTGTAACACTGCGCCAAGATGTGCTGGCCGTGCACCAAGGCATGTTTAGCCACAGGGTGATCCTCATTACCAACAAACACTGTCTGCCTGTGTCCATTCATGCGAATGGACAGTTTGTTGCTGGTCATTCCCACATAGAATGCATCACAGTGTAGGCAGGTCAGTTGGTAGATCACGTGGGTGCTTTCACACGTGGTTCTGCCTTTGATTGTGTACACCTTCCGGGTTACAGGACTGGAGAAGGTGGTGGTGGGAGGGTGCATGTGACAGGTTTTACACCGGGGGCGGTTACAAGGGTAGGAGCCAGAGGGTAGGGAAGGTGGTTTGGGGATTTCATAGGGATGAACTAAGAGGTTACGAAGGTTAGGTGGACGGCGGAAAGACACTCTTGGTGGAGTGGGGAGGATTTCATGAAGGATGGATCTCATTTCAGGGCAGGATTTGAGGAAGTTGTATCCCTGCTGGAGAGCCACATTCAGAATCTGATCCAGTCCCGGAAAGTATCCTGTCACCAGTGGGGCACTTTTGTGGTTCTTCTGTGGCAGGTTCTGGGTTTGAGAGGATGAGGAAGTGGCTCTTGTTATTTGCTTCTGTACCAGGTCGGGAGGGTAGTTGCGGGATGCGAAAGCTGTTGTCAGGTTGTTGGTGTAATGCTTCAGGGATTCCGGACTGGAGCAGATTCGTTTGCCACGAAGACCTAGGCTGTAGGGAAGGGACCGTTTGATGTGGAATGGGTGGCAGCTGTCGTAATGGATGTACTGTTGCTTGTTGGTGGGTTTGATGTGGACGGACATGTGAAGCTGGCCATTGGACAGGTGAAGGTCAACATCAAGGAAAGTGGCATGGTATTTGGAGTAGGACCAGGTGAATCTGATGGAACCAAAGGAGTTGAGGTTGGAGAGGAAATTCTGGAGATATTCTTCACTGTGAGTCCAGATCATGAAGATGTCATCAATAAATCTGTACCCAACTTTGGGTTGGCAGGCCTGGGTAACCAAGAAGGCTTCCTCTAAGCGACCCATGAATAGGTTGGTGTACGAAGGGGCCATCCTGGTACTGACATCTCTGCCCAAACTCTTTGTCTTTAAATATGTGTGCTTGTGTCTGTATATGTGTGGATGGATATGTGTGTGTGTGTGCGAGTGTATACCCGTCCTTTTTTCCCCATAAGGTAAGTCTTTCCACTCCCGGGACTGGAATGACTCCTTACCCTCTCCCTTAAAACCCACATCCTTTCGTCTTTCCCTCTCCTTCCCTCTTTCCTGATGAGGCAACAGTTTGTTACGAAAGCTTGAATTTTGTGTGTATGTTTGTGTTCGTTTGTGTGTCTGTCGACCTGCCAGCACTTTCATTTGGTAAGTCACATCATCTTTGTTTTTAGATATATTTTTCCTACGTGGAATGTTTCCTTCTATTATTCTGTTATAAGCATATCATTAATTTGAACCCAACAATTACGTTTGTTATTGTCGCTGCTGCATTTCGAAATCTTTCCTGTCGTCTTATTTTCTCTTTATTTTCTCTTTCTGTTTTTACCAGTAGTCTCACTTTGTATTCACCTTCCCCTTTTACCGTAATCTACTATACAATTTTATCCCGCCTATATATACTCTATAATACGTAACCCACTTCCAAATCATAACAAAAAAATTTTATTTTCCGCTTTCAGCACTACGGCTAACTGTTTCTAGTTCAATAACAGCTGCTTTCACGTATTAAACAACCATTTCGGCTAGTTCTATTAACTTTCACTTTATTTCCACTTCCGTTTTTCGCACATCACTGATCATTTTAGCCGCTCCCCACAGGTTTTAACGTCATTATTTCTTCGTCAGACTATTGTTAGCCCCAGTTTCGTAATCTTTCACCACAACACCACTCCTTTTAATACGTTTTTTTTTTTAAATTTTCCCGAATTTTTCCGTCCTTTAACGTGATTTAGCGGCAACACAACCACCTAACCTTTATGCACGTCGCTGTCTACCAATCCAAGTTCACCACAGGATCAACTTAACCAACTCTTTTCCACCTTTTTTCATACCAGATCTCCAGTTGCTTTCTAGTTCACCTTTATCTCTCCCCATATATTTCTATCTTTCATTTTCATTTCAACCTCATGTTAAACTTTCCACCTTCTAATACCATGTCACCCTCACAACACCCCCACAACGACCCCATTAAGTTTCATTTACATTCCCTCCGCAAACATGCCTTCACCCTAGCCAGATTACGCTCGCATATTTTATTTTCTCAGGCTTGTCTGACATTTGGCATAACCCCAAAAGGCCTCACACTTAAAGTTCCCATCTCTGGCTGCAACCCTTCTTTCCATCAGTCCCTATACCAGTTCCAAACTGAACAATCCATTGCCCTCACCCACCTAATCGTTCACCTACACATCAACTCAGCCAATGAACACACCCGTCAACTCCTATCCTTAATAAAAGTCCTCAATCTTTCCTCCCCCACATCCACTCCGGCTATTCAGAGCATCCTCCTACAGGCCAACTGCAAATTAGAACAGCATGCCACCCTTCACCTCAAAAAACTATCCAATCTCCTGGTTTCCCACCTCCGGATAGGCAACTCACTCACCCTTCACAACCTTTCCAGCAAACCTCAACCACCTCTCATTGCACACAAACCCAGTCTCTACCATCTACTCAATCTGCCACTTCCAGCTCCACTCCCTCCAAAACCTCAAAATTCCAATCAACACAATCTGGTACCACAACACCCTAATTCAGTAGTTAACCTTTCCTCCAAACCTCTCTCCCAATCCGAAACCTCTGTCCTATCCAAAGGCCTCACCTTCAGCCCCACTCCCAGATTCAGCCAAACAGCCCTCGTCAAAGATTTACTGTCCTACACCCGTACTCTCTGCTGGAAGTATCACTTTGCCACGAAGAAAAAAGATCCTAATCCTACCCCTAATGATCCAACTCCCCAAGACACTATCCAAATTGAACCCTGCCTGGAACAGTTCCGTCCTCCGTCACAGTGGGACCCACCTCCTCTTCCTCAAAATCACCCTCTCCAAACCTTCCAGGAATTTCTGACTTCTAGCCTTGCCTCTCAATCCTTCTTAAAAAATCTTAATCCTACTCCCAACATCACCACTGCTGAAGCCCAGGCTATCCGTGATCTGAAGGCTGACCGGTCCATCGTCATTCTTCCGGCGGACAAGGGTTCCACGACCGTGGTACTTGATCGTCGGGAGTATGTGGCTGAGGGACTGCGTCAGCTTTCAGACAACACCACATACAAAGTTTGCCAAGGTGATCCCATTCCTGATATCCAGGCAGAGCTTCAAGGAATCCTCAGAATCTTAGGCCCCCTACAAAACCTTTCACCTGACTCCATCAACCTCCTGACCCCACCGACACCCCGCACCCCTACCTACTACCTTCTTCCTAAAATTCACAAACCCAATCATCCCGGCCGCCCCATTGTAGCTGGTTACCAAGCCCCCACAGAACGTATCTCTGCCTACGTAGATCAACACCTTCAACCCATTACACGCAGTCTCCCATCCTTCATCAAAGACACCAACCACTTTCTCGAACGCCTGGAAGCCTTACCCAATCCGTTACCCCAGAAACCATCCTTGTAACCATTGATGCCACATCCTTATACACAAAGATTCCACACGCCCAGGGCCTCGCTGCGATGGAGCACTTCCTTTCACGCCGATCACCTGCCACCCTACCTAAAACCTCTTTCCTCATTACCTTAGCCAGCTTCATCCTGACCCACAACTTCACTTTTGAAGACCAGACATACCAACAATTAAAGGGAACAGCCATGGGTACCAGGATGGCCCCTTCGTACACCAACCTATTCATGGGTCGCTTAGAGGAAGCCTTCTTGGTTACCCAGGCCTGCCAACCCAAAGTTTGGTACAGATTTATTGATGACATCTTCATGATCTGGACTCACAGTGAAGAACTACTCCAGAATTTCCTCTCCAACCTCAACTCCTTTGGTTCCATCAGATTCACCTGGTCCTACTCCAAATCCCATGCCACTTTCCTTGATGTGGACCTTCACCTGTCCAATGGCCAGCTTCACATGTCCGTCCACATCAAACCCACCAACAAGCAACAGTACCTCCATTACGACAGCTGCCACCCATTCCACATCAAACGGTCCCTTCCCTACAGCCTAGGTCTTCGTGGCAAACGAATCTGCTCCAGTCTGGAATCCCTGAAGCATTACACCAACAACCTGACAACAGCTTTCGCATCCCGCAACTACCCTCCCGACCTGGTACAGAAGCAAATAACCAGAGCCACTTCCTCATCCCCTCAAACCCAGAACCTGCCACAGAAGAACCACAAAAGTGCCCCACTGGTGACAGGATACTTTCCGGGACTGGATCAGATTCTGAATGTGGCTCTCCAGCAGGGATACGACTTTCTCAAATCCTGCCCTGAAATGAGATCCATCCTTCATGAAATCCTCCCCACTCCACCAAGAGTGTCTTTCCGCCGTCCACCTAACCTTCGTAACCTCTTAGTTCATCCCTATGAAATCCCCAAACCACCTTCCCTACCTTCTGGCTCCTACCCTTGTAACTGCCCCCGGTGTAAAACCTGTCCCATGCACCCTCCCACCACCACCTACTCCAGTCCTGTAACCCGGAAGGTGTACACAATCGAAGGCAGAGCCACGTGTGAAAGCACCCACGTGATCTACCAACTGACCTGCCTACACTGTGATGCATTCTACGTGGGAATGACCAGCAACAAACTGTCCATTCGCATGAATGGACACAGGCAGACAGTGTTTGTTGGTAATGAGGATCACCCTGTGGCTAAACATGCCTTGGTGCACGGCCAGCACATCTTGGCGCAGTGTTACACCGTCCGGGTTATCTGGATACTTCCCACCAACACCAACCTATCCGAACTCCGGAGATGGGAACTTGCTCTTCAATATATCCTCTCTTCCCGTTATCCACCAGGCCTCAATCTCCGCTAATTTAAAGTTGCCGCCACTCATACCTCACCTGTCATTCAACAACATCTTTGCCTCTGCACTTCTGCCTCGACTGATATCTTTGCCCAAACTCTTTGTCTTTAAATATGTCTGATATGTCTGCTTGTGTCTGTATATGTGTGGATGGATATGTGTGTGTGTGCGCGAGTGTATACCCGTCCCTTTTTCCCCCTAAGGTAAGTCTTTCCGCTCCCGGGACTGGAATGACTCCTTACCCTCTCCCTTAAAACCCACATCCTTTCGTCTTTCCCTCTTTCCTGATGAAGCAACCGTTGGTTGCGAAAGCTTGAATTTTGTGTTTATGTTTGTGTTCGTTTGTGTGTCTGTCGACCTGCCAGCACTTTCATTTGGTAAGTCACATCATCTTTGTTTTTAGGTATATTTTTCCTACGTGGAATGTGTGTGTGTGTGTGTGTGTGTGTGTGTGTCTATATATATATATATATATATATATATATATATATATATATATATATAGAAGGAGACATTCCACGTAGGAAAAATATACCTAAAAACAAAGATGATGTGACTTACCAAACGAAAGCGCTGGCACGTCGATAGACACACAAAATTCTAGCTTTCGCAATCAATGGTTGCCTCGTCAGGAAAGAGGGAAGGAGAGGGAAAGACTAAAGGATTTGGGTTTTGAGGGAGAGGGTAAGGAGTCATTCCAATCCCGGGAGCGGAAAGACTTACCTTAGGGAGGAAAAATGGACGGGTATACACTCGCGCGTGCACGCACACACATATCCATCCACACATATACAGACACAAGCAGACATATACAGAGGCAAAGAGAGATTGGAATGACTCCTTACCCTCTCCCTTAAAACCCACATCCTTTCATCTTTCCGTCTCCTTCCCTCTTTCCTGACGAAGAAACTGTGGGTTGCGAAAGCTCGAAATTTTGTGTGTGTGTTTGTGGTTTTTTTATTGTGCCTATCTACCAGCGCTTTCCCGTTTGGTAAGTCATGGAGTCTTTGTTTTTAATATATATGTATATTCAGCTGTCTGAGACTACAGATGCGTGTGCAAGTTGTGCTTTTGTGTGTGTGTGTGTGTGTGTGTGTGTGTGTGTGTGTGTGTGTGTGTGTGTGCGCGCGCGCGCCCGCGTGCGTGCGTGTATATGTGTGTTTACTGCTGACCAAGGCCTTAATGGCCGAAAGCTATGATTGTATGAATCTTTTTATTGTGCCTATCGCGGCTCAGCATCTCCGCTGTATGGTGAGAGGCAACTTTCCTTCTCTTGTATTGTTGTTGAAAATAATCAGATAGGAGGAGGAGGATGGGAACTTAGTGGTGGCACATAATAAAATTCTTTAGATGACTGTGAACAGCTGATATGGTGCAGTGGTTAAGGCACTAGATCCTTATTTGGAAGGGCTGTGATTGAAATCCCTGTCCAGGCATGCTGTTTTATATTTTCCTTCATTTATGTAAATTGCTTGAGGCAGTTTATAGGATGCTTCATTTCAAAGGATACAACTGATTTGTTTCCCCAATCCAAGTTTGTGCTTTGTTAATAACTAACTCATTGCCATTGGGACAGTAAGCATTGTTCTTCATGTAGATGATGTGGCCATGGCTGGGTGAGCATGGAAAATGTGGAGTTCCTGATGTGGGAATTGGTCTGTGCCACCACTTTGTTATAAAAAGTTATAATGGAACATTTGTAAAAAAATCTCCATTTTTATCTCCAAAAAGTTGTAAAAGACTTTGCTATGCAAGCATTTTGAGAAATTGTACCGTTTTATGGATCTTGATCCAAGCCATTAGTGCGCTACAGACCAGCAAATTTGGGGCATTCCCTATTGTTGTTGCAATGCTGTATTACTCGTGCATTCCTTGTAGACACGAGTCGCGATGGCTTATGGGGGCACCTGAATCAATACATCTCAAAGGTACTCATCTGGCACCAACAGCTTTCCCTCGCTGCCAATCTAACCCGGCTTCACTAGCAGTCGAGCCTGAGTTAGCACATCTTCTATATTTGTACGTGACAGCAGATATTACTTGTGGACATGCGGGGATATTAAATAAAACTTAGCACACCAAAGGCAATTTGATGATGTGGCAATGCCAGTGCACTCTGTAAGGTCAATCGCAAACCAAAACAAGCGCATATCAATCTGAAGTTGTACACTGTGTTGAGATTGATTCTGCTACTGCCATCAGCCACTGCACTGAATGTCTTCCAAGTGTGTGAGATTAGTAAGCAGTCAACTATAGTATGGAAGAAGTTACATCCTGAGACCTTTCAGCTTCGGAAATAGAACCAAAATAACTTGTTGAATAATAAATTGTTGGAGTGACCGAAGACAAGTGCTTGATGAAACAAGTAAATGGAGTACTCAGTGCCATTGTACTGTTAACAGCTTTTAACAGTCTGTAGTTCTCTACTTCATTAGTGTGCGTTATATAATACATGTACTTTATTCCCCTCCCCCCAATGAACCATTTACCTTGTCATTGGTAGGATGGCTTCCATGCCTCAATGATACAGATACCCTTCGCGCATGTGCAACCACAGCAGAGGAGGTATCTGTTGAGAAGCCAGACAAATATGCTGTTCCTGATGAGGGGCAGCAGTCATTGCAGGGGCAACAGTCTGAATAATTAACTGATCTGGCCTTGTACCATTAGTCAAAATGGCCTTGCTGTGCTGGTACTGTGAATCGTTGGAACCAAGGGGAAGCTACAGCCATAATTTTTCCTGAGGGTATTCAGCCCTGCTATAAGGTAGAATGATGATGGCATCCTCTTGGGTTGAATATTCTGGAGGTAAAATAGTCTGCAGGGACCACACAGGAGGATATTGCCATTGGGAGAAACATAACTGGCATTCCACGGATTGGAACGTGGAATGTTAGATCCTTTAATTGGACAGGTAAGTTAAAAAATTTAAAAAAGGAAATGGGTAGGTTGAAGTTATAGTTGGAAATAGTGTGGTTTGATGGCAGGAGAAAAAGGACTTCTGGCCAGTTGAATACAGAGTTATAAATACAAAATCAAATAGGGGTAATACATGAGTAGTTTCAATAATGAATAATAAAACATGAATGTGAGTGGAAGTGTCTGTATGTGTCCTCATTTTTGTAATTGCTCAGACCAACCCTGTAAAATTATATTAATGGTAGCTCCAGTGTCCGGTACTATGGGTACCCTTAAACCAAGTAGCTGTGCAGTGATTGCTGCCTGTACTGTGTCTTCATTTTCATCCTCACAGATGGTAATATCTTCCAGATACAGGTCATCTTTGATATAACCACAGTTTCCATATCTTAAGCTTTTAACTAGTTCCATGCCGCCATCCCTATTACTGGTCATTGAACAGGGGCCTATCGAGACCAGTTAGTTTTCCGAATTACCCTGAGCACTGACCACCTCACATCATGCATCTGGTTTCTCCAGTTAGTGTCTTGTGTGGCTCTCAACTCAAAATTTCGTTGTCCCTGGCCACTAATCAAAACATAATTTTGATTGTACTAATTATAGTCAGGCTGCAGCAAATTATTTTGATGCCCGGTTGCGTTCTGCCCTTGCCAGTGTCTGTTCAGGTCATTGCTCCATGTTGGCAGCACATTGTTCATCTGCTGACAGTAACCTCTCTGGCCATTAAATCATGACCGATTCAGCCCTGGGTTATTTTTGTACCCTCACTTGAATTTTTGTCCCTTTCCGTTACCAAATTGGTTCCTGTTGGTATTGCTGGGGGGATATGGCTGCCAACCATGTGGGCTGTTATTGCCATTCTCACTGTGTTGTTCGTTAGTTCTTGTGAGGGGTCTGCCTGCATGCCTTCACTTTGTGGTTGCGAAGGTATCTCTTCGTAGATAAGATCAATGGAATTGAGAACTGAGAGAGATTCTCTATATTGTGCTCAGGAGTTATGATTGAAAGCTGGTAGCTGGCTTTTCAAAATTTGTAGTACATCCATGTGTGGTGTCGGGTTTGTCCATTAACAGGTTTCATTTAGATATTCCTCGAAGTATGTTCTGAACCCTCCTTGGTTACAGCTGAATGGCGCAGGGTTATACATTTTGCACCACATTCTTTCTTCTATTATCGATGGACCAGAACTTGTCTAGAAATGCCTTTTCAAGCTGTCCATAGGTGTGACATTTTTCCGCCATCTCAGTGGCCTAGAGCGCAACATAACCCTGTGTATAACCTACTACAAAATGTATCTTCTGCACTTCAGGCCAACGTTCCGGAAAGCCCTTATGAACCCAACTGCCTTCATTCACAGGCAAAGTAGAAAGGCATGCATCACTGTCTTGTTGCCAGTGTGGCATTGTTTTGATGTATTGGATCGTATTCTGAATACCTCTGCACAACAGGGACAGAAGTCGGCAGTGCCTGCTGTATGTTATAATTGTGATCTATTTCACTTGACAGGTTAGGGTTCAAGTGTGGCTTAATGTTCCTATTATCTATCCTGTCTGTTGACACCTGACAGCTTGGGTTTGTGTGTTCCCTTTTCTTTTCAATGCTACTAACAATATTAGTCCATGATTTTTCCTTCACTGCTTTCAGTCTCTTACCTGTTTCAGCTCTCCTTCCTCAGTCACATCTGCACAACCCGTGTGTTCATGGATTACCTTCTGTGCCAGCCTTGGCTTGGCTCGGCTCGGCTCTATACTTTGTTTCCTTAATGTCTTAATTTGTCATCCTTCTTTCCGCTTTCTCATGAACTGAGTATTTGAACTTGTGCCACTTAGTTTCAAAGACAGGTCTTGCACTTGTTCAGGTAGACCTTTTACGTTGTTTGCAACCCATCAACAGTACCCAAGATTGTATTTATATTCTGCCCAATTGTGACTGTTACTGTTTAATTTTTGTCTGAACCTCAGATACCTCTCTTCACCTTTTTCACAAACTGTTTGTGTCCTAGGACACTTTCTGGCTTGAATTATTTTTGTCTTGTGACAAATCACTGGGCAACCGTGTTATTAGGTCTTTCCCAGATAATTCATTTGAAAGATCTGCAGGCAGATCTTTTGCCAAGTCATTGAACTGTTGTGTTATGTCGATTTTGAAAACATAGAGAATTCGCTTTTGCTGTTCAAGTAATTCCCTTTGTGTATCTGTCTTGTTTAGAAACATCATTAAATTTTTCATCAATACTTTCTTTGAGTGTGTGTTTTTGCTCTTCATTAAGCTCGTACTTAAAATCATTAAAGCTTTATGTAAATAACTGTTGTAATATTTGCGGCATGATCGAGGTTTCTGGTGTCACAATGCACCTTGTCCAATCATGTTTACATTAGGTGTAAGTGTGGCAGGCAGAGAACAATTTAATAAGACCGCACTGTCACACATTACATTTTCACCAAGGGAAAATATACTCCCTGGAGAAAATTGTGAGCTTGTCTCTCGTACTGTATTTCGAATGATGATGATGATACTATCATCTGTGTCCATATCAATTGAAAAATATAATTGGTCGTTGTCACTGCAACCAAAATTTTCAGTTTAGATTTCATTTGTTGCCACATCCATTTTGGCAACTTCCTGTACCTGGTTATCTGCTGGTAGACTGGCAACAATGTGTTGTGTGTACTCATTTGCTGGTACTTTTACAAAATGAGAAGATAAATGAATACGTCAGAACATAAAATATTCTGTTTGTAATAATGAGGATACCACTAACGAAATCTAATCAGTGGTACCTCACTAACAAGTTTCAAAATACATTGTCAGCCTAAGTCAATTGTATGCCCACATTTCTCTCCCTAAAATTAATTTTCTGCCCAAATGTCAGTATATTTTACGAAAATCTGTAATTTGGTTGTTGGATTAGGAAAGTTACTGCTATCACTGATGACAGAGATGCTATGAAGTACAATCAGGCAACCAGTGGATCTTGAATTTTCCTACCTTTGTGTTGGCATTCTCACTTCTTGCTGAATTAATTCTCCAATTGATTTGTTTCATCTTTCACACATCTTGTGATTTCCATTCTCGTTGCAGTAACATTGGATCTCATTTATGAAACGGAGAAAGACAGCAATTGGTATAATAGAAAATTTACGAAATTGTGTAATTTTAAATTATTACAAATGTGCTAACACTCTCCTGATGGCGATATCCTAGTATAGGGCACCAGATATAGTGGTTGGGATGAGAAATAATGTGGATTGTCCAGAGCTGCAGTAATTACTGCAACCAATTTCTGTTTTTTTTCTTCAACTTTTATTTATTCATGGCTGGTTTTGAATCGCTTGGCAATTCATCAGATGATACAATTTAGTTTGCAGTATTGTGGGGGTCGTGCATTGGTGGCAAATACAGAGACGAAAAAGTGAGCACTGTATGTGGAAAGAATTGTAAGATTAATTTGATGGTATTACTCACTGGTTTTATTCTTGTGGCAGGCACTGCTCTGGAAAACATAATGTATGCTTAGCAGTATTGTTAAATATCAAGCACTTTTCCACCGATGGCATCTCCCACATACTTCACAAAATATAAACAAATCAAAGAGTGTGGCTGTTGTTATCTCCAAAGAGTTTTGTGGAGACAGAGATTTTCTTCGCTCATTGTTCATTTTGTGTGGCATTCGCAATAAAATATATATTTATTACACCACTTTCTTTGTAAAAATTATTATGCTTTTACATTGCAAATTTTTTAAATGCTATTTACAAAATCTACAACAAAGTGTTTAGGACAATATTTCTGGTAGTGAAGTTATGTTTTTTCATATTGCTCCATAAAAAGGATAGTATACATATGGGGATGGGAGGGCGGGGGGGGGGGGGGGGGGAAGGAGGGAGTGGGGGGATGAGGGGAGTAGAGAGAGAGAGAGAGAGAGAGAGAGAGAGAGAGAGAGAGATTTTGTGTGTGTGTGTGTGTGTGTGTGTGTGTGTGTGTGTACACAAATTAACTTGTAACAGCTGTTCGCTACTACATAGGACAAGCAGATAGAAATTTTGAAATCCGATACAAAGCTTGCCCCTTCTCTCCCCTTGCCCCTTCTCTCCCCTTGCCCCTTCTCTCCCCTTGCCCCTTCTCTCACCTTGCCCCTTCTCTCACCTTGCCCCTTCTCTCACCTTGCCCCTTCTCTCCCCTTGCCCCTTCTCTCCCCTTGCCCCTTCTCTCCCCTTGCCCCCCCCTCTCTCTCCCTTGCCCCCCCTCTCTCTCCCTTGCCCCCCTCTCTCTCCCTTGCCCCCCCTCTCTCTCCCTTGCCCCCCCTCTCTCTCCCTTGCCCCCCTCTCTCTCCCTTGCTCCCCTCTCTCTCCCTGGCCCCCCTCTCTCTCCCTTGCCCCCCCTCTCTCTCCCTTGCCCCCCCTCTCTCTCCCTTGCCCCACCCTCTCTCTCCCTTGCCCCACCCTCTCTCTCCCTTGCCCCACCCTCTCTCTCCCTTGCCCCACCCTCTCTCTCCCTTGCCCCACCCTCTCTCTCCCTTGCCCCACCCTCTCTCTCCCTTGCCCCACCCTCTCTCTCCCTTGCCCCACCCTCTCTCTCCCTTGCCCCACCCTCTCTCTCCCTTGCCCCACCCTCTCTCTCCCTTGCCCCACCCTCTCTCTCCCTTGCCCCACCCTCTCTCTCCCTTGCCCCACCCTCTCTCTCCCTTGCCCCACCCTCTCTCTCCCTTGCCCCACCCTCTCTCTCCCTTGCCCCACCCTCTCTCTCCCTTGCCCCACCCTCTCTCTCCCTTGCCCCACCCTCTCTCTCCCTTGCCCCCCCTCTCTCTCCCTTGCCCCCCCCTCTCTCTCCCTTGCCCCCCCTCTCTCTCCCTTGCCCCCCCTCTCTCTCCCTTGCCCCCCCTCTCTCTCCCTTGCCCCCCCTCTCTCTCCCTTGCCCCCCCCTCTCTCCCTTGCCCCCCCTCTCTCTCCCTTGCCCCCCCTCTCTCTCCCTTGCCCCCCCCTCTCTCCCCCTTGCCCCCCCTCTCTCTCCCTTGCCCCCCCTCTCTCTCCCTTGCCCCCCCTCTCTCTCCCTTGCCCCCCCTCTCTCTCTCCCTTGCCCCCCCTCTCTCTCTCCCTTGCCCCCCCTCTCTCTCTCCCTTGCCCCCCTCTCTCTCTCCCTTGCCCCCCCTCTCTCTCCCTTGCCCCCCCTCTCTCTCCCTTGCCCCCCTCTCTCTCCCTTGCCCCCCTCTCTCTCCCTTGCCCCCCTCTCTCTCCCTTGCCCCCCCTCTCTCTCCCTTGCCCCCCCTCTCTCTCCCTTGCCCCCCCCTCTCTCTCCCTTGCCCCCCCCTCTCTCTCCCTTGCCCCACCCTCTCTCTCCCTTGCCCCACCCTCTCTCTCCCTTGCCCCACCCTCTCTCTCCCTTGCCCCACCCTCTCTCTCCCTTGCCCCACCCTCTCTCTCCCTTGCCCCACCCTCTCTCTCCCTTGCCCCACCCTCTCTCTCCCTTGCCCCACCCTCTCTCTCCCTTGCCCCACCCTCTCTCTCCCTTGCCCCACCCTCTCTCTCCCTTGCCCCACCCTCTCTCTCCCTTGCCCCACCCTCTCTCTCCCTTGCCCCACCCTCTCTCTCCCTTGCCCCACCCTCTCTCTCCCTTGCCCCACCCTCTCTCTCCCTTGCCCCACCCTCTCTCTCCCTTGCCCCACCCTCTCTCTCCCTTGCCCCACCCTCTCTCTCCCTTGCCCCACCCTCTCTCTCCCTTGCCCCACCCTCTCTCTCCCTTGCCCCACCCTCTCTCTCCCTTGCCCCCCCTCTCTCTCCCTTGCCCCCCCTCTCTCTCCCTTGCCCCCCCTCTCTCTCCCTTGCCCCCCCTCTCTCTCCCTTGCCCCCCTCTCTCTCCCTTGCCCCCCTCTCTCTCCCTTGCCCCCCCTCTCTCTCCCTTGCCCCCCCTCTCTCTCCCTTGCCCCCCCTCTCTCTCCCTTGCCCCCCCTCTCTCTCCCTTGCCCCCCCTCTCTCTCCCTTGCCCCCCCTCTCTCTCCCTTGCCCCCCCCTCTCTCTCCCTTGCCCCCCCTCTCTCCCCCTTGCCCCCCCTCTCTCTCCCTTGCCCCCCCTCTCTCTCCCTTGCCCCCCCTCTCTCTCCCCCTTGCCCCCCCTCTCTCTCCCCCTTGCCCCCCCTCTCTCTCCCCCTTGCCCCCCCTCTCTCTCCCCCTTGCCCCCCCTCTCTCTCCCCCTTGCCCCCCCTCTCTCTCCCTTGCCCCCCTCTCTCTCCCTTGCCCCCCTCTCTCTCCCTTGCCCCCTCTCTCTCTCCCTTGCCCCCCCTCTCTCTCCCTTGCCCCCCCTCTCTCTCCCTTGCCCCCCCCTCTCTCTCCCTTGCCCCACCCTCTCTCTCCCTTGCCCCACCCTCTCTCTCCCTTGCCCCACCCTCTCTCTCCCTTGCCCCACCCTCTCTCTCCCTTGCCCCACCCTCTCTCTCCCTTGCCCCACCCTCTCTCTCCCTTGCCCCACCCTCTCTCTCCCTTGCCCCACCCTCTCTCTCCCTTGCCCCACCCTCTCTCTCCCTTGCCCCACCCTCTCTCTCCCTTGCCCCACCCTCTCTCTCCCTTGCCCCACCCTCTCTCTCCCTTGCCCCACCCTCTCTCTCCCTTGCCCCACCCTCTCTCTCCCTTGCCCCACCCTCTCTCTCCCTTGCCCCACCCTCTCTCTCCCTTGCCCCACCCTCTCTCTCCCTTGCCCCACCCTCTCTCTCCCTTGCCCCACCCTCTCTCTCCCTTGCCCCACCCTCTCTCTCCCTTGCCCCACCCTCTCTCTCCCTTGCCCCCCCTCTCTCTCTCCCTTGCCCCCCCCCTCTCTCTCTCCCTTGCCCCCCCTCTCTCTCTCCCTTGCCCCCCCCTCTCTCTCCCTTGCCCCCCCCTCTCTCTCTCCCTTGCCACCCCTCTCTCTCCCTTGCCCCCCCTCTCTCTCCCTTGCCCCCCCTCTCTCTCCACTCCCCCTCCCCACTCCATATGTATACGAACCTGTTTATTGAGCAATGAGAAACATGCCAAACATAACTTCACTACCCGAAATATTGTCCTAAACAACTTTGTTGTAGATTTTGTAAATAGCATAAAAATTTGCAATGTAAAAACAATAATAATTTTTATAAAGAAAGTAATGTAATAAATATATGTTTTATTGCGAATGCCACACAGAACGAAAAATGAGCAAAGAAAATCTCTGCCTCCACAAAACTCTTTGGAGACAACAACAGCCACACTCTTTAGTTTGTTTATATTTTGTAAAGTATGTGGGAGTTTCCATTGGTGGAAAAGTACCTGTTTCACTTGATATTTAATTATACTGGTAAGCACACATTACATTTCCGATAGCAGTGCCTGTCACAAGAATAAAAACAGTGAGTAGTACCAGCACATTAATCTTACAATCGTAATATTCTTTCCACATACAGTGCTCACTTTTTCGTCTCTGTATTTGCCACAGATGCATGACCCCTACAATACTCCAAACTAAATTGTATCATTTGATGATAAATTGCCAGGCGATTCAAAACCAGTCATGAATAAATAAAAATTGAAGGAAAAAATGTCGATTGGTTGCAGTAATTCCTCAAACTTCTGTTATATCTCTGTCATACTCATGTTGTATTTCTGTGATCTCTCTCATTTCTATACCCATACTTTTGAAATATATAAATATTTATATGATAGATTTAATATACATTGCCTGGCAAAAGGTGAAACGCACAGGAGAAATGGTCAGATATATATGTAACTTCATACACACACACACACACACACACACACACACACACACACACACACCAGCAGTTGCACACACAAACACGCACGCGCGCGCGCAGTTGTACACCAGCAGTTGTATAAATAATTAGAGTGGCAGTTCTGAGAATGAGCATCGTCAGACATTGAGAGGTGACTGGGAAGGTCAAAGAGATGCTGCATACCTATGTGAGACACTATTATCAGCACCTGACATGATTTGAAAAGAGCCTCATTGTTGTTCCGTATTTGGCAGGCTGGTTGAATTTCAAAATATCCAGATTTGTGAGGGATTCTGGTGTGACACTGGCCCAGTGCTGTTCTGCATGAGAATGTGAGGACAGGCTTTCTCTTGTCAAAGTTCTGGTCAGTCATGCCTGACCACCACTAGGGTAGATCATACTATTATAGGAACCCCTCCACATCAGCACCTGCCATCCGAGAACAGGTAATGGAATCTGTGCAACTTTTTGTGTCGCTCTACAGCATCGATCAGAGACTAGCAGCAGCTGGACTAGGGAATTTCTCCCCCATGCCTAGGCAGCTGTTAATGGCATAACACAAACAGTTGCATTTGAAGTGGTGCCAAGACCTGGCAGCATGGACTTCTGGTTGAATGAGGTTATACTGTGTTGATTGGTGAACCGTGATTCTGCACTAGCCCAGATGGCCATCATTGGTGAGTACAGCAGCAACCTGGGGAGAGACCCCATTCTTTCTGTGTTTAGATGAGGAACAGTAGTGTTATTCAGGGCTTTATGGTTTGGGGAACTGTTTGGTATGACTTCAGGTCAAGGCTGCTAGTAAATGAGGGAACACTGATGGAACAGTGATATGTCAAGGATGTCCCACATCCTCAAATGTTACCTATCATGCAAAAAAAATCATTGTGCAATTTTTCAAGGGGGTTATGCTCGCTCACACACAGCATATCTATGAACTACCTGTTGTAATGGTCGCCTGGTCTTAGATATAGCTAATTGCTATAATCGCACTATTTCACTCCCATTTACGGAGCTTGTTAGCACTTGATGTTAGGTTGGCGCCATTAAAATGCATAGTGTTGTGGTAATCGCTGCTACTTGCTGGATCGCTGCTGTGTCTCGATGCTGATGCTGGCTCTAAATCTGGTTGTCTAGGGTTAAAAACATGAGGTCCCGTGTTTTTTATATGCTTTTGATGATAAAGAACGAGCGAAACCAACAAATATGTAAACTTCAAATATTTATTACTCTGGTGGCCATCTTAATTCCACTGTCCACCAAAGACCATGACACAACACAAAGTAGTATTTCCGTTAAATGTTCCTTGCATTGTTTATCCACCTCAAACAATAACACACAAACATACTTTACCAAAGTGACATTCCGACTGCCTCCCAACCGTTCTTGCTGCTTGTATTTATAACATTGTCAAAGAACTACTAAAAAGAGATATAGTTTACAAGTCACATGTACATCTGTTGTTATAATTTGTGCAGAAAAGTTATTAATTTGCATCGAGTGACATAATTTAACATGTTATTAAAATGACAGACAGATTTGTTGACTTGACAGAATAATTCTTTGTTACAAAAAGGCCGTTTTTTAGAGGTTTGTCAATTGACTTCTCTAATTTGCATAAATAAGTAAATAACATGAATTATTAAGAATTACATTGGTTTTCGTCTAAAATAGGATTGATTACGTGAATACTGAGTGAAAACGCTCCTAGTGAACAAATAGGTTTCACTGGGTGATTTTTATTTAAGGAGATCCAAAATACCTAAGTTGGCCACTATTTTTCGTACTTCATATTAATTATTTAAGATGAACTTAGTGTTTTTACATGATGACATTTGCTGTATCAGTGATCAAGTGATATAAACTTTTGTGTGGGTCAGTTACTCAGTATAATTTAATGGTTTGACTGTTTATGCAGACATGTTATGCAATCATTGTTAACATACACAATAACTTTTCTATAATCATAAATACTCGTTAAACCGGTTGAATTTGGAGGGTATCACATACTTCGGCACAGTAAAGCCTTTAATATGTTCCGTTACACTGTGTTATGTTGAGGTATTCTCCCAGTCGGCAAAACGACTGCCAAATAAAAATTTGTGTGATTGCTGTGTTGGCTTCTCCAATGACCAAGGGCCATGGAGAATTCGCTGTGAAGCAGCTGTGGGTGAGGTGAGTGCCGCAATAGCTCCCAGTTGATGAAAAGTGCACATGGCACATCATTTCAGCACAATGTCTGGCGATGTTTTAATTGCAATCCTCAAGAGTTTTTGCACAGATTTGTGGCTGTTAATGAAATCTGGATCCATCATTACACACCAGAATCAAAGTGGCAATCAAAAGCAATGGACAAAGGCTGGTGAAAGTTACCAAAGAAGCTGAAGATATTTTGTCAGCTAGTAAGATGATGGCCTCTGTTTTTTTGGGATTCCCAAGGAATAATCATCATAGATTACTTAGAAAAAGGCAGAACCATAATTGGACCTTGTTATGCTGCATTGTTGGCTCATTTGAAACTTGAGGTTGGCTGAAAAAAGACCAAGGTTGATAAACAAAAATGTCCTCTTTTTATAAGGATAATGCACCGTTCCACACATCAGTAATTACAGTGCATAACGTTATTGATACTGTATCTCTCTTTTTGCTTTATCTGTTCTGTTTATAACTACAAAGGGGAAAAAGAGTTACAAAATGTGTACTAATCACAAAAATCAGTACTGTAAACACACACCCTAAAATGAACATCACAGAAATGTATGGCAAAGTGGTGCTGTTACCAGGTGACGATGGCACTCTATCTTGCTACTTTACTATTGTTCTTCATCCCACCACTCACCATCTTATGTGAACATAATGAAGGGTCGAACTCTAAGGTATTTATCCAGAATTGAGGCTTGTTTTCATGACACTATCCTTATTATCCTTTTTTTACCAATGTTATTTAAACGATTGCATGCCATTGTGTATCTTTCTGTCCCCAACTGCTTCTCTCCTTGAACCCCCATGTTCTTCCATTGCCTCCTCTTCTCTGATGCACAAATAATGAGATTTGCAAGGTTGCAGATTAGATGCAATAAAGCTTGTTTGTAAGGTTATGACATTCATGCGAAATCCAATTCATTCATTTTTCTTTATGCCATAATGAACTTGATCACATCATATAGTTACTGTAATGGACAGTGAAAACATTAATTCATTAATTTGGTATACAGCTACATAATCATTTTGCTTCTGTGTTTGTTTTAGTATTTCAGATGCCGGACACGCTGAACTCTTGGTTCCTAATAACAGAACTTCACGTTTGGATGCTTATGGTGAGATCAATGGCAGCTGATAAGGAGGGAAGATATCTTCGTAACATCATTGTGGAAGCCATGTGGAATGATGTGTCTGCTAGAGCCAAGAAATTAGGTGTAAGTTGCCATATTTGGAATTGCTTGCTTTTTCTTGAAAATGTCTCAGTAATGAACACAACAGTTCTTAATACAAAAACTTGGAAACAAATGAGGTGGTAATTTTAAAGATAAAATCATTAACATTACTTTCTGTAAAAGTAACCTTGTTTATGGTAACAGGATCAATATGCTGGCAAGTTAAAATATTTCAATAATTCCACTTTGTCATCATCTTTTTCTTTTCTTATCCAGCAAGGGTGGCATTGGTAAGACATTGGACTTATATTCAGAAGGACAGTGGCTCAAATTCCCATCTGGTCATATGTCTTTCCTTTTCTTTGGTTTCCTTACCATTAAGGTAAAAGCCAGGATGATTCACATTGAAATGACATTCCTTCCTACACATTCCCAATTCGAGCTGGTGCAGCATCCCTGTTCATCATTGATTCGACATTAAACTCTAATCTTCATTCCTTCCTTCTTCCCGTTTTCTTTTCTTTTGATGTTAAGACGTATATGTTCCTGTGCTGTTATGTGAAAAAAAAAACTGCAGCAGGCAAGCACAAAAACAGTCAACTTTGTGAGACTTCAATAGAGTATACAATTATTGAAAAATTCTCAAATAAAAGCGTGTGGTAGCCTGTCAAAAGAAGAATTGTATTTTACAAGAAGACAATTTACTTATTTCTTGCATAAAACTAGCAGCAAATATTGTATTGACAAAGTAAGAATGAGGTGATGGCACATACAAAACATCTCTCTGTTACTTAATGTAAGGAGGAGTAAAGATACTGACTAGCTGGGGCATCGAGTCTATTATCACACTGACATTCCATTGATGCCTCAGGATGTATCTTCTCAAACAGACCCTTCTTTTAGCCAACTTATGGCATAAATTTCTTTTGTCTGCAGTTCAGTACTTCCTCATTAGTTATTATTTGATGTTCCCATATAATTTTAAGCGTTCTTCTACAGCACCACATTTCAAAAACTTCTATTCTCTTTTTGTCTGAACTGCTTGTTGTCCAAGTTTCACTTCTCTTCAAGGCTACACTCCAAATACATACCTTCAGGAGGGACTTCCTAACATTTAACTTTATATTAGATGTTACCAAATTTCTCTTTTTCACAAATGCTTTTCTTGCTGTTGCCAGTCTGTGTTTTATAATCTCCCTACTTCAGGCATCATCAGTTATTTTGCTGTCCAAGTACATAAACTCAACTACTACTTTTAGTGTCTCATTTCCTAATCTAATTCCTTCAGCATTACCTGATTTAATTCAGGGACATTCCATACACTTCTCTTACTGTTGTTGTTGATTGTCGTATAACTCTTTTTGAAGACACAGTCCATTCTGTTCACTTGCTCTTCTAACTCCATTCCAGTATTCAACAGAGTTACAGTGCCATTGGCAGAGTTTCATTTCTCCTCTCTGCTCTCTTCCCTTTCATGTCCTTTGGCTCTTAAAACTCCAGTATGGTTTCTGTATAAGTTGTGAATAAGCTTTGGCACCTTATTTGATACTATTTATTGTGAACTGGCTTTCGGCTTTCAGATCATCCTTAGACAACTGGAGACTAAACGTATTATCCACACAACACCAGTGAGAGTTTATAGCTGTACAAAGGTTGCTTTTCCAAACATACATGACCTGTTGCAACTAAATATGTACATTAAAAGCACAAATTGAGCAAAGTGACACAGTGATTAGCACACTGGACTCGTATTCAGGATGGTGATGGTTCAAATTCCTGTTCAGTCATCCAGATTTAAGTTTACTGTTGAGTTTGTGAGTATTGGAATATGCAACATAAATTGGCGTATCTTTTGGCTGCATTGGCTAGAAGCTTGAATTTTTTACACTGCCAAGGGACTATAGGTCTTAGTATGTGACATAAATTTCAACTTATCACCTCTACCCATTCGTGAGAAAAAAAGCGTCTTAGGCAGACACACACAACAGATGCGACAGACAGTCAGGCTGGTACGTGGGCAGCAAAGTGATCGTGTAAGGGTTCCATTTTTACCAATGCGGGTACAGAACCCAAAAAAGTATGAGATAAACTTCTGCTTGTGAAAATGAAATGTAATGGTTTTGAGACCGAATTTTGAGGCTTGGTATTTAACACTGGACTCTCCCTTTGATTAAAGTGACAATTGTTTTGTTGTTCAGGTGTAATATCTGACTTTTCTGAGGCTGGGAACAAATAATGGCTCCTTAGAAATGCAGAAGCAGTGAAAGGCTGATTCTCAGGCTGCACGAGTAACTCCTGAGTCACATCTTACTTTACAGCAGATTGAAAATGTAATAACTGATCAGTTTCTAACATGCTCCAAATCTTCATGTGCATCCAGCTGGTTAATCTCATTTCTAAACTACCTAGAATTTGGAGAATAAAAAAAAGGAAAATTATTACTCAACATCCCATCAGCATTGAGCTACATTTACTGGCAGTGAGTGTTGCTGACTCTCGCACAGAGGTTTGTCTGGTTATTAGCTAGCATTCTGATTATTGAGTTTACATGCCAGAAATGGTTCACACCATTAATGAATATATCCAGTGCAGTTATCATAGAAAGCTGTTGTGGTAATGTTGAATTAATCCAACATAACTAGCCCCACACTTTCCAGCGTTTCTAATTACTGTTTTATAGGAGGTGTCAAAAACCTTTTGGATTTTTCTGGTACCTGGTTTGTTAATCATCATGTTTATTTTGTCTGCAACTTCAATCATAGTTAATCTTTTTCAATGTACAGAATACTGCAGAAGAAAATGTATAAACATCGCAAGTGACACAGAAGTAAGACCTTAAAGCTCTGAGAACATTAGTAACTTTTTCAGCAGCTGTTAGTAAAAATAATCATCAGGTTTTACTGAGACCTAAATATTTCTTGTATTCTATTTTCATGAACTTCAGATTGATTTTAGCTATTCATCACATGCAATATAAATATGAAAAGAGTAGGTTTTACCAATTATGAGCTGTACACTATGTGATCAAAAGTATGCAGACACCTGGCTGAAAATGACTTAAAAGACCGTGGCGTGCTCTATCGTTAATTCTGGAATTCAATGTGGTGTTGGCCCACCCTTTGCCTTGATGACAGCTTCCAGTCTCACAGGCATACATTCAATCAGGTGCTGGAAGGTTTCTTGGAGAATGGTGGCCCATTCTTCACAGAGTGCTGCACTGAGGGGAGGTATCGATAGTGGTAGGTGAGGCCTGGCATGAAGGCAGCATTTCAAAACATTCCAAAAGTGTTCTATAGGGTTCAGGTCAGGACTTTGTGCAGGCCAGTCCATTACGGGGATGTTATTGCCGTGTAACCGCTCCGAGCACACAGGTCGTGCATTATGAACAGGTGCTAGATAGTGTTGAAAGATGCAATAGCCATCCCCAAATTGTTCTTCGACAGTGGGAAGCAAGAGGGTGCTTAAAACATCAATGTAGATCTATGCTGTGATAGTGCCACACACAACAACAAGGGGTGCAAGCCCCCTCCATGAAAAACATTACCACACTGTTCATGTTTCCACTTTACCATCACATTTGGAAACAGTGGATCCAGGGATGTTTAGCAGTGTGGAAATTTCGTGTACAGATATGACCCAAGTGACATCCAATCACCAGACCATGTTCAAAGTCCTTGAGTTTGGCATAGTGCCCCATTCTCCTCACTCAAGATGTCTAATGACTATTGAGGTCGCTGGTATGGAGTACCTGGCAGTAGGTGGCAGCACAATGCACCTAATATGAAAAATGTGTGTTTTTGGCGGTGTCCAGATACTTTTGATACACATAGTGTATATCAAGGGATAAGCAGTCTCCATCAGTATTTGACAGTGTTATACATTATATGAGGAAGACATGCTACCCCTATTAAGTTAACTGCACTCTCACAATGATGCCTGGGTGGTAAAACCTAACCAATAAAAGAGCTTGAAACATGTGTGACTGGAAGAATCTGTCACTTAAATAAATTGCATTCCTTTTAGTTGAGTCACAGATGGGCTCAACAAAAAGACTTTCATAGGCCTTCATCAAACACACACACACACACACACACACACACACACACACACACACACACACACACACAGAGACTGCAGTCTCGGGCAACTAAAACCACACTGCGAGCAACATCACCAGTGTATGATGGGAGTGGTGACTGAGTGGGGGTAAAGAGGAGGCCGGGGTGGAGAGGGGGAGGGAGTCACTGTCGTTAGTCACTGTCGTCACCCATCCAGCTCCTTTCCTGTTCCCATTCCAGTGCTACACAGCAGTCATTCCCCCAAAAGAACCAGTCTTTTATTTCCCGTCTTTTCTGCTTCCCCCCCTTCACTACCTCTCCCTTGCCCTCCACTACCCTGCAGCACTTCACTATCTGCCACTCCCACCATACATCCCTCCCCCTCCCTGCCCCAGCCTCCTCTTTACCCCCACCCAGTCACCACTCCCATCATAAATCAGTGCTGCTGCTCGCAATGTGGTTTCAGTTGCCTGACTGCAGTCGTGTGTGTGAGTTGCTACAGTGTCCTCTGAACTATACATTGAAATTAAATGCTCCTTCCCCCCTCTCCCATGACTGACTAAGATGTTTTGCCTAGCAGAAAAACACACATCTGAGATTAGGTTGGATTCAGTTTTTGTTCCATAGGCCCAAAAATGAGACGATTCTCGTGGGCAAGGGGAAGGTACAAGTCAAAAAGTATAACATAAAACATTTGCATATAATAGTCACTACACTGATCATTTGTCAGAAGATTGTCAAAATATGTGAATACAGTAAACTGGAACTGCCAATATTTACAGAATGAATACACTGTCAGAATGAAACGTCGTTATGGATGTTTAATAAATTTATCACACACAAAATACCTAATCTTGACTGTTGTGACAAAGTGCTGCTGGCCGGAGTGGCCGAGCAGTTCTAGGCACTACAGTCTGGAACCACGCATGGTCGCAGGTTCGAATCCTGCCTCGGGCATGGATGTGTGTGATATCCTTAGGTTAGTTAGGTTTAAGTAGTTCTAAGTTCTAGGGGACTGATGACTTCAGAAGTTAAGTTCCTTAGTGCTCAGAGCCATTTTTGACAAAGTGCTGTCAAAACTGAAATCTTAAGACTGGTCTAACAGTCCCTGTTAAGATATTCATCTACAGAGTAGGAGGAGTTGCCTATCAAAATGTCTTTTATACTTTGTTTATATTGTCCTTCGTCTGAAGCCAAGTTTTTAATGGTTATTGGCAATTTGAGTGCATCTAATAGGACCAAAACTAGTAAAATATGTTGTGACATTTTCACTAAGACTGTATTTTAATTTTCAGTTTTTCTTTAATTAGTTCTGAAAGTTACTTATTTGAGAATTTAGTGTAAAGAGTTAAGTCATTACACCTGTACTGCACTTCTCCTCTATAAACACCAAGAAACATAGTGTTTTTTGGAAAAAGACACACCATTTCATGAAAAAGGAGATTTATACTACTTCACAAACTTAACCATGACTCTAAGCAACAAATCTCATCTGTGAGTATGAACTATACCAAAATCTGACAATTGGGGACTTCAAGGGGACAATATTTAAGTGAGATGTAATTGAGTTGGCAAAGGGGTAAAAAACTGATGTTTTAATTTTTTTGGTATTGTACCACTCACTTATTCTGTTGTGACTTAGAGCCATTTTCCAGGTCAAACCACCAAACAGAACTGTTGGTGGGGAATAATGTGATATATAATCACACAGTGTCGACTCCTATTTTGTTGAAACTTCCTGGCAG
Source organism: Schistocerca cancellata (assembly GCF_023864275.1). Taxonomy (NCBI): domain Eukaryota; kingdom Metazoa; phylum Arthropoda; class Insecta; order Orthoptera; family Acrididae; genus Schistocerca; species Schistocerca cancellata. The sequence goes on from NC_064627.1 coordinate 280,644,824, forward strand.
ATTAAAACTGTGTGCCGGACCGAGACTCGAACTCGGGACCTTTGCCTTTCGCGGGCAAGTGCTCTACCGAATGAGCTACCCAAGCACGACTCATGCCCCGTCCTCACAGCTTTACTTCTGCCAGTACCTTGTCTCCTACCTTCCAAACTTTACAGAAGCTCTCCTGCGAACCTTGCAGGACTAGCACTCCTGAAAGAAGTAAAGCTGTGAGGACGGGGCGTGAGTCGTGCTTGGGTAGCTCATTCGGTAGAGCACTTGCCCGCGAAAGGCAAAGGTCCCGAGTTCGAGTCTCAGTCCAGCACACAGTTTTAATCTGCCAGGAAGTTTCATATCAGTGCACACTCCGCTGCAGAGTGAAAATCTCATTCTGGAAACATCCTATTTGGTTGTCTGTAATTTGAATTGTTATTCAGATGTTTCTACACATGTATCTCTACAGATATCATTTCTAAGCAGTGTGATTAAGTTGCATGTGATAAATTGAATAAACTAAAATAATGAGAAAACGGTTGAAATTTTCAACACATGTTTCATTTCAGGCAGCGAATCCAGGTCTTGTACGGGAGCAGTTATCAGAAATGTCTGAGCAATTTCAAGCTGCCATTATGGGATATGACGAAGGACTGCTGTCAGATGATAAAGTGCTAGCTGGAGCTGTTTGGAGAAGATTCTTTGAAAGAAATTGTAACAACCCAGAGGCAGTTGAATGCTTAGTAAGATACATAAGAAAACAGGTATTAATCTTAATGTCTTCATTATTTATGCAAAATATACATTTCCATTATGGGGAGACAGTTAATAAAATATTTAAAGGGGTATGACATTTACTCATTCTCTCAAAAGATGTAGATATCACAGTGAACCATACAATTTGTGAATTAAAATAAATAAATAAAAACAGAATTTGAAATAGTATTAGAAGTTTTTCATTGTCCATTATTTCTCTTGAATTTGAATGAAATTAGTCTGTGTGGTAATCAATGAGATTATCTGTTTGGTAAACATGAAAGAGGTAATAAACTGGAAGAGTTTGCTTACCATGTGTATTGCTATTTTACAGTGATGAGCAATAAAGATAGATAAATCTCTTACACTGATATGTAAGAGTACTTGAAATGTTGGTAAATAGTTCATTGAACTTTATACATGAAATCACCAGCTCTTGCACTGGCCTTATATTATCAGTTGCTCAAAGCATATTTTATCAGAGTTGATGGTCCTTTTCCCCCCTCCCAGACACCTGGAATTAGTCCATTTTTATCAGTATTCCTATCTGCTTGATGCTTTCACCTTGTTACTCCATTTCAGGCAGTTTGGATTTTCAAAACTTTGTAATTTGTTTCATGCTGTGTATGGTTCAGTGTTAGAACAGATGCAGAAATTTTTTAATTGCATATTTCTGCCTCGAGTCATCTTAGGCAATATGCGTAGCCTATTTATCCCTCTAACTGCAGGTGATTTTCATATTTTTCCCTGCATCATTGTGAGGCATTTTTATTTGATAATTAGAATAGTTTAAGGCTAGAACTATGGGAATGTAACAGTGAAATCAAAAACTTACTGTAGAGCTGATTTTTAATGGACATTTAGTGTGAATAATGTGGGAAATGCAAATATTGAGTGTTGTGTAGCTTAAAGCAAGGTTTATACAAGCTTGGGAATATGGGCACAAAATTGCTGCCACAAAAAGGTGTATGTGTAAGTATGTGAGACAGACTTCAGAAAGTGTAGAATGCGACTTCCAATGTTTGACGGGAGTATAGTGATCTCCAGTGTTCCAGGGCAACAGAAAAAGATTTTATGGAAAAAATAGTGGCCTATGATGTCCCAGAACAACAGAAAAGTATTCAATGGGAAAATTCATGACGTCTGGCTTGCAAGCAAATCAGAAATTACATCTAACACGTACCACGGGCCCTGCAAAATTATCCGGGAAGAACTGAACACACGTTTTCATTGCCCGCACCTGGAGGTTTAAGATAAGAACAGGTTTGATCCTGAAATTTCCTGTCTCGTTGAAACTGTGTGCTGGATTGGGACTTGAACCTGAGACCTTTGTCATTTGTGTGCAGGGCTCTACTGACTGAGGTATCCAAGCTTGACTCATGACCCACCTCTAACTTCTGTCAGTATCTCATCTCCTCCTTTCCAAAGTCACAGAAGTTTTTGTGTGTACATTGCAGGACTAGTACCTCCAGAAGTACTTGACCCTTAAAGTACGCAGAACTTCTGTGAAGTTTGGAAGGTTAAAGATTGAGGTATTGGTGGAAGTGAAATTGTGAGAGCTGGTGTCTTGAGTTGAACTTGGATAGTTAACTGAGTAGGATACTTACCTGCATAAGGCAAGGGTATCAGGTTCAAGTTCCAGTCTGGCACCCAGGCTAAGTTTCAAATTGGTGCACACTCCTCTGTGAGATGAAGATTCATTCTGGAAATTTGATCTTATCCTCTGTAGCTGTATTTTATTTTTATGTTTACCGTATTTACTCGAATCCAAGCCGCACTCGAATCTAAGCCGCACCTGAAGAATGAGACTCGAAATCGAGGAAAAAAAATTTTCCCGAATCTAAGCCGCACCTGAAATATGAGACTCGAAATTCAAGGGGAGAGTAAAGTTTTAGGCCGCACCTCCAAATCAAAACAAAGTTGGTCCATTGTAATATGAGACACAATTTAGGTCGAATGAATGACTATACAGCTACAGTAGTTTGGTTCGCGTAGTAAGCTAAGCAGTTAGGCTTTACCAGGTAGCCATAGCTATGCGTCAGGCGCTCCGTCCATAATTATACGGGTGCCCTTCCTTTTTCACGTGCTTCGTCTGGTTTGGATCGATTGCTTATTTTTCTTTGATCTTATAAGTGCCGTTCTCTTTGTTATAGGTGTTTACGTCACTCTAAGCTGAAAATGCATTACTGTACTGCGTCATGCACTGTTTGTCGCATTCTGATAATGAGTGTTTACGGCCTGTCGCCGCTCACGGCGTGGCTTGCTTTTGTGCGCACTACCGCCGCTTACAATTAAAAAAAGAAAAAGAGAGAAATCGTCTCATTAGCGAAACAATGGCAAGAGACTGCTATTTGTTGTTACTAACACTGCTGCTTTCTTTGACGATCAACAAGAACCAAATAACAGACTGCGTATGATAGAAGATGTTCTGAACGAGAGTTTAGCGAAAATTTTTCTGTTTGAAAATCTTTGCAGACGTCTCTTTAGTACATAACATTCCGCACAGAAATTAGTCATCTTAGATTTAAAAATCTAGTCAATTTTTTGTGCTTCATTTCTGACTATCTCTATTAGGCATAAGAATAATACGAATATAAACATGAAATGATATGTATATTCTTCGGCGTTTGCTGTTGTCTCACTCTAGTTTTGTAGTTTATTAAGCAGACAGGATTTAAATGAGATAGCAGCAAACACGAAAGAATACATGGCAAAATTTTTATATACGTATTATTCTTATGGTGAAGAGAATACTGCATGTGATTCACAATTCATAAAAGTTCCTATTAGTAACCATCTCTTCTCATAGGTAGAAAAAATTCAGAACGTAGAGTTGGCCATATTGATAAACATCCCAAACAGTCTTGCCAGTCGGATTTTCGTAGTACAGTACATTGAAATGTTGCTACATTCGAAGACTAACAATACGGAATTTGTATTTACTTCGTTGGATAATGTATGAAAATGCAGTGGTCGAAACTCGGGGCGGAGAAAAAATTTTGTCTTCCATCGTTCCTTATTTTTTTATTTTTTTTTATTTTTTTATTTTTTTATTATTATTATTTACTGACGCAGAGGTTTCGGCGCCAGTATTTATCTTTGTGCCTGAAAAGCATGCATGTGAATCGCTACATATATTCGACGGCAGAAGTTAGTTGTGGCGGCACGTACCAACATTTTTCAGAACTTCCGCTTACTTTGCACTCGATTCTAAGCCGCAGGCGGTTTTTTAGATTACAAAAACCGGAAAAAAAGTGCGGCTTAGATTCGAGTAAATACGGTAACTCATTTCTTCCATTTAGTCTGATTATCACCATTGTAACCATTGTGTAAAAGCATTGTCATTGCCACACATACCATATACTAACAGTTCAGTAATGTTTAATTAAGAAACCAATTGTATGCCACAATAAAAGGTTGCATGTAACACTAAGGTGCGGGATTTCATCCTTACCGTGTCATTCACATAAGATAAAGCACTTGTTGTCTTAAGACTCTTTCTGACAAGGGTATTCACGATGCATGAATACAGGTATCACTCTTTTCATATAGGGAAGCTTGTGGCACTAGTGGCTAACAGGCTGCATAGCATAAGTGTGTCACAGAATTATAGTTGGTAAGTAATACTCAAGAAACTGCTCTTCAGTGCCCAAGTTTGTACTCAGGCTCCCTGAATGAAGTCATTAGCCATTCTGCTGTTGCCCTGTTGTGTTCCAACATCTATTAATAATTGATGTTATTCCTTTTCCCAGATGTCCCTGTTTCATTAATATCTCAAATTTTCATTTTTGGATGCTTGTTCTTCATTTAAGTAACCATTGATTCGGATGTTTTAAATACTTAAATCACCAGTTCCAGATCTGATTGATATTAGAGTTTTCTCTTCCCACCATGCTTAGTTGTTAGGTTCATTGTTTTTATTTCCAGTCACTAATGTAATGTTTTCAAGGTGTTGTAAATTCATTCTGCTTGACTTGCTTTCTATCCTCTGAAGTAGATTTGAAGTACTGTGCTCCACAACTCGGGTAGTTAAGGTCTACCATCTTGACATCTATTTTTTGTGGTTGCGGAGGTAGAAACAAACTTTCTTTCATGCATTTCGCTCCCTTGATCCATTATCATTCTCGTAGCTTATCGGGATCTGCCTCACTATTAAATATTTTCTATATATAACCCCCCCCCCCCCCTCCCCTCCCCGGCTGTTAATCTTTTTCCTCCATTTAAACTCTGTGTTAGGTTCATAATTTTCTTTTTGAACTATTGATTGCGTACTACAACAGAATTTCAATCTTGGCTTCAACTTCATACATCATGTCTCTCTCTCTTCTTCGTACAAGGGGCATTCAGTAAGTAATGCAACACATTTTTTTCTGAAGGCAGTTTGGTTTTATTCAGGATTTCAAAACATCATATTATTCCTCACTCTTTTGGCTACAGAACCCTATTTTTCAACGTAATTTCTGTTCAATGCACTGGTCTTATGCCACCTTACTGGAGGGCATGTGTGCCTGCATGGTATACATTGGAGCCAACATCTTGCTGCATCAGTAACCTCATCGTCACCCATGTGCTGCTTCCCATTGGTTCAAACTTACGGAAGTTGGAAGATATGAGTTTCGGGCTGTAGTTTAGGAAGAACAGTCCAATGAAGTTCTGTGAGCTCCTATTGTGTGCACAGACTTGTGTGAGGCTTTGTGTTGTCATGGAGAATGAGACGTTTGTTTGCTTTTTCTGGTGCCAAACACATTGGGAAGTTGTTCCTTAAATTTCCTGAGGGCAGCACAATACACTTGAGAGGTGGTCATTGCACCACGAGTGAGGACATTAAACAGAATAACTCCGTCAGGCTGCCCGAAGACCATCACGATGACTTTATTGACTAAGGAGGTATGGTTTTAAACCTTTTCTTTGGAGAAGAGATGGTGTGGCAATACTCTATGGATTGCTGTTTCAGTTCCTGTGATAACGCTTGATGAGAAGTTGTCACAATCAGCCTTGTTATGCACAAGCAATTCTGCACAAATGGTCTTTCATTGCTCTTTATGGTCGTCTGTTAGGTGGCAAGGAACCCAGCGGGCACACAATTCTGAGTACCCAGTTGATGGATGTGGTGTCAGCACTACAAACAGAGACATCCAATTGAGCAGTGAGGTGTTTGATTGTGACCTTTTGATCACCTCACACGAGTGTCTCCATCATTGCTGGAATTACAAATGTGTGTGGCTGGCCAGCACGTGGGAGATCTGACAGGTTTGCACGACCTTGGTGTGATGATGACAGACACTTGGCCCAACAGCTCACTGTGCTTTTGTTCACTACCAGGTCTCCATAGATATTCTGAAAGTGCTGATGAATGTGTGTGATGCTCTGGTTTTCTGCCCAAAGAAACCTGATGACACCTCTCTGCTTGGAATGCACCATCGAGGTAAGAATAAGGGGAGATGCGCTACGTATCCCAGCCGTACTACGTTTTGAAGCCATGGTGGCGTGGCTCACTGCCATGACTCTCTGACCGAAACATTGCCAGTGTGCTATAGCACTGCGTGTATTACAGTCGCTAATTGCACCATATACGCATGTAACGTCATCAGATTGGTTGTTTCAAAGTTTTTGTTTAAAATAAAATTTCATAAAGGCGAAATTCCGCATTTCTTCTGATTAAAAATAGTTTTTAATGTAATATTATGAATAGCTAGACTTCAGTGTAAACGATACAATTTTGTTAATTCAGTAATAAACGTGTATCACAAACTAAATAATAGAAACTGAAAACTAAGTTAGCTATACCCTCCCTCCAAAGCCCCATAAATACATCTTGTTTGTAATACGTACTGGGACATTTCACTTACGTTACACTACTGGGAAACACTGTTCATTACCACCAATATTTACTGAAATACGGTACATAGAATGGCAAATCTACACAGTGTCCTGTTTAGGCCTATACTTTACGCCAGTTAATGTAGTGTTAGCTTTTAATTTGGTACATGATGAAGACAAATTGAGTTACTCAACACTTCGATTATCGACGATACGTACGTATTATACTGAAACGTGAACTTGAAAACTAAGAATTTAATTCTTTGAATTAACATACCTTTTGCAAATGTTTTGGGTGTGTAGGGAAAACTGATGGTACAGCATTTTCTCAGAGCCTTACTGTTGAAAGGGAAGTTCGGTCTATGCCCTCTTCTCGGAAATGCTGAGAACATATAGTGCTCCATTTAGACGCACGCCAATTCTTCCTCCTCACGGCATTCTCCCACAGAGCTTTCCGACTTTCATTTTTAGGAAATCTAAAATCATACAGGAGAAAAACACGCTATAGTACAAGTACCGATGTAGCACACGTTCATTCACAATGAAGTTGTAAAATCACACTTAACGAGACAACTTACACATGAAATGTTATTCCCTTCGATTTCGCCTCACAATCAGAACGATTCGTACATCCGAATACCACACAAGTCACCATAATAGCACAAAATCCTTCCAAAAGCGAGCGACAAGCCTATGCACACAAGCTTACAGCAGCAATAGTTTGGTCGGATTGAGATGGCTACCCTCGGCTTCACAGCTGTGACGTCACGGCGTCTCCCTCTATTCTTACCTCCATGGAATGCACCTTCGTTATGGGTGCCATTTTGAAGGCTATGTATAGGGCCGCCACCTGTTGGAACTTCATGAAACTACAGGAGCTGAAGTGAGAATATTCCACGAAGTCCTACAGCAAATTCTGCATTTTTTCAATCAAAATTGTTACAGAATAAAAAACGTGTTGTATTACTTATTGAAAACTCCTCGTATATCAAACAAGTTCTGTGCCAGTGTTTAGTGGATTGATCATTAGCTCTCTTCATTACCTGTATGTCTTACATTTCCCAATTATCAGTGCAGGCACACTTTCTTTATTGACTTCATGCGCACTTCATGAGTTAGTAATGTGAATCGCTGGTCCCACCTCTCTACACCACTACAATCCCTGACTATAGAGGGGGAGACAGTCCTACTCTCTCTTTAACAGTGTGTCATCGTCATATGCCAGTGAAAAGTAGTCTAGTATTTATCTAAAGATGACAACAGAGCAACAACAGTTGTCAATAGTTATTGGTTTTTGTCTTTGTGCATCTTGTCTTTAGTACTGAACATAAATCATTTTTGTAGAAGGATATTTCTGGACTTGTGCATTTCACACACCAATCAGAATTTTCATTGTTTGTATCTATAGCCTAATGTCAAGACCAGGCTCAGTATTTGACATTGCTGTTGAAAATTTTGCATTCTGGCAACCTTAAAAAAATTAGGTATCCTGTCATAAAATAATGCATTTTACACTGTATTTTTACTATACCATCCGTGTGTAAAATTAATCGAAGGTTGCTCACATTTTATTTGTGTTTGTGCTTAATGATATGACAGTTCAGTTTTGTTCTTCTTTCTAGATAAAACTTCTGGATGAAATTGGAATAAATGATTTAATATCGAACCCAGACATTACGTGGCTGCCTGCTCCAATACCATCCGATGTCAGAGATCAAGAACTAGTATAAATATGAAAATACTGTAAAGTAGCTGTTACAAAAGCAGAAAATGTGAAGATAAAAGGCTGTGAGGCTATTTCCTCATTTTGTGCACGCACGTGCGTGTGTGTGTGTGCGTGTGTGTGTGTGTGTGTGTGTGTGTGTGTGTGAGAGAGAGAGAGAGAGAGAGAGAGAGAGAGAGAGAGAGAGAGAGAGAGAGAGAGCGCGCATCTGATATTTGGGTGTTACATATTGCACTGCATTTACAGCTGTGCCTGTTTTTTTTTCCCTCAAAATATTTATTTTGTGCCAGTCATGTGCTCAAATCTCGTTTGACTGTAACAGGTCCCAAAATGAAATAAAAATATTGAAATTTGATTACCTCGTTTCCTTTCATATTTTAGAATTAGCTGATGTTTGATAAATTTCAGAAAATTGTCCGATTGTTTAATATCGTTAGATGCAGCAGAGTAGGTCATATAACAAGTTGGCATAGGTTAGTGTATACTGAAATTAGCACTTCTCCAAATTAATTATGTAAATATAGGCTGTAAATCACTCTTCAAACTTGTTCTCACTTCTCTGTCAAAAGTGTGGAGTTGATTGTATTCAGAAAGTATTGGACACTTCAGCACGGCTATATTAAAAGAAACAAAAACTTCCTCATTTGTTTAAAGCACTCCTTGATTGAGATGGATATTAACTGCTGCATATTAGCTGAACCAATGGGTCATTGACACTTTCATACACAAAAAAGAAAACTTGATCAGCTGTTGGAATAAATCCTTCACTGAGAGCTAGAGTGAGAAAAGCACATGCGACCTCCATTAGATGTGGGGGAATGAGGGGAAAGAGGCAGGAAGAGGGATTAGGGGTTGGTAATTAGTTGCTCTTAGGGAGGCAGCAGGTTTTCTAGCTAGGAACACAGGACAGAGACATCAGGTACGTGGGTGGGTGAATGGACAGAGGAAGGAGAAACTGTTGGGTAGTGTGGTGCAATGGGGAGTTAGCAGAGATTGAGGCCAGGAGGGTTCCAGGAAAGAAATATGTATTACAAGGATAGCTCCCATCTGTGTAGTTCAAGAAAGCTGGTGCTGGTGTGAATGATCCAGATGGCATGCTCTGTGTAGCAGCCATTGAACTCCAGCATGTTGTACTCAGCTGCATGTTGTGTCACTGGATGGAAAACTTCGTCCTTGGCTACAATTTGGCTGTGGTAATTCATTCTGGTGGACATAAGGTTGCTTGTCGTAGCAAGATGAAAATCTGTGCAGTGATTGTAGCAGAGTTGGTTTATAACTTGGCTTCCTTCACAGGTGGTTCTGCCTCTGATGGGATAGGATAATTCTGTGACAGGATGTGAGTAGGAAGGTGCTAGTGGGTAGATTCGCAGTTCTTGCACCTGGGTCTCCCACAGGGACATGACTGCATGGGTTGGGAGTGGCAGTGGGGTCAACCAATATGTTGTGTATATGTAAGATATTGCAAAGCCTTAGTTCAGAATTACAATGCGATGTTCCTTTGGACATGCATGCATGTCTGAAGGAATATTGTGTCATAATTCTGAACACCACAGGCGCTGCAAGATCATATTTATTTGTTGACACTGGGCAAGCAACTTTCAATTAAAGCACCCCTCCTGTACAGGAATACACATAATGAATGAGTACAGATTGTAGACACATGGTTGACAACATATGGAAGTTTGGGTCTGGCCATGCAGTGTGCTTGGATATCCTGTTGGGAAGGTGACTACTCACGACAAATGGGAAATCTGGGTTCGAGTCCCAGTCCAGCACAAATTTTCTTCATTGTCATTCCATTATACAGCTGATGGTTGTCCATATTGACAACTGTGAGTACGTTTCATGTAAGATAGTGTGTAGGTTGAGTGGGCTATGGAATACCACTTCAGGAGTAGTAGGAAGTATCCAAAACAGGATATCCCTCATTTCTGGACATGGTGACAGATAATCAAAGCCATGATGGATATGGTTCAATTGCTGTAGTGCAGGATTATACTGTGTTGAGGGGACAGGTTCTTCTTTATAGCTGATTGACAGGGTGGTGGGAGGATTAGGGACTGTGTAAGGATATGACAGCAAATCTGTTGGCGAACTAGGTTGTGGTAGGTAGTAGGTAGGTAGTGCTTGTCTGTGAAGGCCCTTGTGTGACATTCACCATACTGAGCAAGGTAATTGTGCCCACTGCAGATAAACTCTTCATGGGGGGCCATGCAGTATGGGATCAATTTTTCAATGTGCAAGGGGTGACAGCTGTCGAAATCCAAGTACTGGTGGTGGTTTGTGAGTTTAACATGGACAGAGGTGTGGATGGAGCCATCAGAGAGGTGGTCACATCCAGGAAGGCTCATGAGGACCAGGTGAAGCCGATGAGAGAGAAGGTGTTGAGGTTGTGAAGGAATGAGGATCTTGTCCATGGGTCAAGGTCATAAAGATATCAGTGAACCTGGCCCAGACTAGCAGCTAGGAGTTTTGGAAGGCTAGGAAGGTTTTCTCTAGATGGTCTCTAAACGAGTTGGCATAGCAGGATGCCATGCGTGTTCCCATGGATGTCGCGGATTTGTTCATATACCTTCCCCTTAAAGAAGTATTCGGTGTAAGAATATAGTTGGTGAAGTTTGAGGAATGAGGTAGTGGGTTTCGCATCTGAAGGACATTGGTAGAGCTAAAATTAGATAGCGGCAAAGCCGTGGGCATGAGAGATGTTGTATAGGGAGGTGGCATTAACAGTGACGTGTAGGACTGCAGGTGGGGGTTGGTGGAGTAGGCAGGTTCTAGGATGGGCCTAAGGATTTTTTTTTCTTTTTTTTCTGCCTGCCATCTGTTTCTCCCTCACCCACACCACGTGACACAATTCCCATGTCACCCCATTATACTTGTTGAAATGCAATCCCAGCATTGTGTGCACAGCCGAAACAATCTAGGGGCACAGTTGTACGTGTCTTTGTATTTCACTGTAGCTCAACAGAAGATTTGTTTGAAAAGCTGCATGTTTTCTTTCTTACTTGTGTGTACCTGTCAATGATTCATTACTCCTGTTATTTGCTCCTAAATTATTTGTATGTGGTATAATATTTTCTGGATCTCAAAAATTGTCTAGTTACCAGTGGTTTGTAGCTTGTTTAGCACCACTCGGAGGACACATGCAGGCTAATTCACTAAGAAAGAGTTTGCAGTCTGCTTTGAAGGAGGGCTACTCAGATGTAACAGAAACCTGAAATATCTAGAGATCGCAACTGATAAGAACACTCAGTTACAAACAACATTTGTTAAGAACTGCTGCCAAAATCAATACTCAAAATAACTTTCTCCAGAAACCCTGTTGCACATCATGGGGATCCTCCGCATCAACGTTCTATACCTCACTTCTGGTGTAGTATTTGCTGGTGTTGTTTGATGTAACTGTAGATATTTTCCAAAGATATTTTTTTCCAAAGATATTTTTTTCCAAAGATATTATTTTCCAAAGATAAGATGGTTTTTTTGTCCAAAGATGGTTTTTTTGTCCAAAGATGGTTTTTTTGTCCAAAGATGGTTTTTTTGTCCAAAGATGGTTTTTTTGTCCAAAGATGGTTTTTTTGTCCAAAGATGATTTTTTTGTCCAAAGATGGTTTTTTGTCCAAAGATGGTTTTTTGTCCAAAGATGGTTTTTTTGTCCAAAGATGGTTTTTTTTGTCCAAAGATGGTTTTTTTGTCCAAAGATGGTTTTTTTGTCCAAAGATGGTTTTTTTGTCCAAAGATGGTTTTTTTGTCCAAAGATGGTTTTTTTGTCCAAAGATGGTTTTTTTGTCCAAAGATGGTTTTTTTGTCCAAAGATGGTTTTTTTTGTCCAAAGATGGTTTTTTTGTCCAAAGATGGTTTTTTTCCAAAGATGTTTTACATGCTTTTGTATTACAATTTAAGAACAACAAAATTAATGTATTTCAAAGACACACACACAGGCAGACATACAGACAGGTCTAGAATGATGAGGCTAGGACAGATAGTTGGCTGTGACCTTATAATAGGAAACATCCTGACATTTGTGTGAAATAATTTAGGGAGACCATGGACAACTTAAATCAGAATGGCTGGAAGAAGAATGGAGTCTCCACACACCCAAATACAAGACCACTCTCCACACAGTACTATATCATTCAGTTTCCACCTAGTGTACAATACTGTTTCACAAATAAGTAATTTAATAATGATAAGACTAGTGCTGTACTGTTCAACCATTTCTCACCCACAGTCACAGTACACACTACACACACATTGTTTCATAACAATACACATCAGCACCTGATGTCGGGATCATTTTTTGCACTGTAACTTCCTGTTTCTTAGCCTGAAAAACTGAGTTAGCATCCATATATAACAAGTGAAATATTGAGTGCAGAAAGAGGAAAAGGCCACATACACACTGAGTTTTAAACATACTTTCAAATCATGATTCTGACTACTTGCTGTAGTCACCATTTGGAAACATAAACATGGCAACATGTATCCATAGCAGTGTCTGCACAAATCGGAGCAATGTTTCAGGCAGCTACCACATGTCACCACTGCATGGCACTAACGTTTGTTTATATGTTGCATTGTGTGCATCAATTGTTTAGAGTTGTATAGTGTCATGTTCTGTACTTTCTGGGGAAAAAATGGATGAGACGACAGTCTTTCGAACTGCTAGTGCTCTACCTGACCAAGTACTGCTTATAGAACAAAATAAATAAATAAAAAATTTTAAAAAGCAGTATAAGAACATTAACAAGAAACCTGATGCTCTGCAGCAAATTGCTGATTCATTTGCCTGAGACAAAGCATTGAGAAAAAAATTTGGTCCCTTTTTGTCGCGTATCAACATGAAAAGAGGAAGATAGTGTCAAGCAAATCATCAGACATTGATGCAGATGCTTTATATAAACCATCTCTTGAAGTTTCTCAATGATGTCCATAAGCCACAAAAAACTGCACACACTATGGACAAAGAGGTACGAAAATTATCATTCCGTGCCTGTATTTATATTTTATACTGTACAGTAACATTCATACATAGTTGTTTTGCCATAGTACAAAACATTGTGAAATTTAAAACTAATTTGCAAATTCATCTGAAATTTGTTAGTTTGTGTTCAAAGGTTCTATTGTATATTCTAGGGTGCAGTAAAAATTGATGCAGTGATGTATCATCTCCATTTGTCTGGAATCATTTCACCTGTCTGTATATCATAGTAATTCAGGCTTCCTTATGGAATATATTGCTTCCTTGCTTCAGCATTTCAGTAAAAAGTTGTGGAGGTACACAGCTGTAAGGGTGACAGCTTGCGTCTTCCCTGGTTGCAGCAACATTCGTTTTTGGAAGAGAGAAAAAAACCAAAGCCATAATGCTGAATTTGTTCTCCACAACCATTATAACCTGAGGCAGTCAGCAATTTAAAAAGAAAGGTTTTAGAACCATGAACGGCCGGCTGGTATGGCAGAGTGGTTCTAGGTGCTTCAGTCTGGAACCATGCGACCACTACAATCGCAGGTTTGAATCATGCCTCGGGCATGGATGTGTGTGATTTACTTAGGTTAGTTAGGTGTAAGTAGTTCTGAGTTCTAGGGGACTGATGGCCTCAGATATTAAGTCCCATAGTACTCAGAGCCATTTCAACCATGAATGTCCTTCCACATACTTTCATTATGTGTTCCTGTAAGTCATCTGCCATGAATTTGTCCCTCCAGGTAGAGATTAAGCTTGTGGCAAGTTCATTTTATTTTGATGAATTAGTTCACTTATGGTCACTTTCTTGAATACACTGCCATCTGAAATTCTTCCTTGGCAGCCAATATCTGCATACAAAAAGTTGTAGCTGGCATAAATGATAGTAAGTGGCACAATGCTTAATGACCCTTTGTAATTACAAAATTTTATGCCAATAGCAACGCGGGACAGTGAATGACTATATAGTTCCCATCAGCTGCTCCCACACAATAGGATAAGTGAAGTATTTGTGAGAACACACGTGCTATTTCAGGCTGGTCATTGTCAGTCACAGGCTTCTGAAAGAAATAAATTTGATTTTAGGTTGTGTAAAATTTGACAAATGGAGGGAATGATAAGAAAGAGAATGTTGCTGGTCCTTCTACATAGTTGACGTAGAAGGACCAGCAACGTCCTCCACTGAGTAAATTAGTAATACAAGTGAATAGGAAGCAAGGTGGTGAGCTATAAAATGTTGCTTCAGCATTATTGAATAAACTTCAGAAAAGACAGGAAGAGCAGTTTACTGTTGAATGCAGCACCTACAGCTAGTATGTGGCATCTAACCTGTGAAAATTGCCACAGGTGCATAGAACTAAAATTATATCAAAGTTTCAGTGATGTTCTAATGAAAGAACAAATAGACTATTTTGAAAGTCTGAAGTCATCAGTTGGCGTGGATGTGTCCGGGGCATCAAGCAGTAATTTTGATTCCCATGTCACATTACTTATTGACACTTGACACTGTAGAAAATTTTTTTGTGACTTCTGTAATATCATGGATAACAAATAAAAATTGGTAATATACATATTTAACAATGTTTTTCATTTACTTACCTTTACATAATCTTTCAATACTTTCACCATTGCTCTACACATTTCAGGTAATATTCGGGATATAGTTGGCTTCGAAATGTGAAATAAATATGCAAGGCTCTAAAATGAATCCTCCGTTGCCAAAAATCAAAGAGTAACACTGAGTCTTTGATTGGTTGTAATTGCTCTGCTGTAATGTGTGTCTTTTATTGAAACAATCAGTGCCATCATATTTGCCAGAAATTCCAAATCAGTAGATGACATCTGATTGAAGTGACGGAAACCAGAGCTCTCTTAGATTCAGCTCCAGTAGCAAGTTGTACCTACCAGTTCGTATATTCTATGGTTTTGCCCACCAATGATAATGACACCTCTCATTTTATTTTGATTGTTTTCTAGTACTGATAGTACGGCACCACACATCATTACAACTTCCTCTGCTCTGTGGTTTTTAAGTAATCCTTCAATATATAGAATGTTTGGTTTAACAAGTGATTTTTAACTGCCTTTTTAAATAAGTTTGTTTTAGCAATTTCTTTAATTTCCTTTGGCAATTTATTGTGAAGTTTTATTCCTTGGTAGAAAATGCTGTTCTGAGGTTTATGTTAATTTGTTTGGTGAATGTAAGTTCAGTCAAGATCTTGTTCCGTTCTAGATGGAGCTGTTTGTGCAGTAATTACAAATATTATTTTTCATGTGCACAAGTGATTGGTAAATTATTCAAATGGTGCAGTTAAAATTCCCAGTATTTTGAACTTAAATTTACAATGAGCTGGACTACTGTTTTTGGTTGTTATTCTTATGACTTTTTTTACCATTTTTAAATTTCATTGAGGATTTTATTTGCTTTCTCTTGAAGGAGTTCTGTTGGTTTCTCAGTGACTATAATATTATCATCAGCAAATAAATTTTTTTCTCCATGATGTGTTTCAGTGAAACTTTTAGACTACCTTTAGTCTCCGTACTATCTGTGCTACGTATGGTCAGAACCGGTCATTAGCTACCCCTCTTATTCCTAATGTTTCTAGCTTTTTTAGCAAAATCATTTGGTTACCAGTATCAAAAGTTTTTGAAAGATGTAAAAATATGCCTGTGAGACACTCACCTTTGTCAAGAACATCAAATACAACTTTTGTGAATTCCATTGTGGCTGATTCTGTACTTCTACCACATTGTAAACCAATTCACTTAAAAGATTGTATATATTCAAATAACTCATTGAAAAGGTTGTATGTATTAGAGTGACTCATTAGTCTGTCCTTTAATTTGATTCTATTATTTTTGAGAATGGTGACAACGGGTAAGTGGCACAGCGATTTTCTGTTTTCTGCGTTAAATTTTTAGCATATACTACTCTTGCCTGTTTTAAATGCTCTGGAAATTTCCCTGGTGTGAAGGATTCATTGCGTATGTTTGTTAAGGGAGCTTATATACTATTTTGAACTGTTTCAGTGCGTTGCAAATTATTAAGTCTGAACAAAACAGTTTCATTTAAAACGGTATATTTTTTTAGGATACAGATTTGGCACTTAACTGAAAAAAACGAACTTCGAGTAGATCCTATATACACAAAACATACTTCATGAAAATACCAAGGAATACTACATTGAATGTTAAAGACATTTTTCCTTTTTTACAACACTTCCTCCAAGAGAATAAATAAAACGGTCATATGAAAACAAATAGTTACTGTTTTGACTTCCTTCACACCCATCTCTGCACCCAGCAAATTAAATCGAACTCACTCAAGTGGCTTTGTCAACAGATCAGCTAACTGGTTTTTTCCGTCTATATGTTCTACCAAAATTTCACCATTCAGAAATCTTTCACGAACATAGAAGTGTCAGACCACTATGTGTTTTGACAGACAATGATATTCAGGGTTTTTTGCCAATTTTAATGTACTGGCATTGTCAATATAAAGTGGTGGAGGTTGTTCCGGCATTTCAACCAAGTCACTTAGTAAACGATGTAACCAAATTAATTCTTTGGCTCCTTCACTTGCTGAAATGATTTCTGCTTCAGTTGTAGATGTAGCCACTACCTTCTGCAACTGACTTGTCCATGGTACTTTGCCACAATACCAGTTGTTGAACGTCTTGTCTGTCTGTCTCCAGCAAAATCAGCACCACTGTAAATTCTCAGATTTTCTTCACCATCATAGATAATGCAATCATTTAATGTACCTTTCAGATACCGAAATATGCGTTTAACTCGGTTCCAGTCTGAAGCAGTTGGTTTTTTCATAGCTCGAGCAGCTCTATTGACTGCAAAACTTATGTCTGGGTGAGTTGCTATTGAGAGATACATAAATCATCCAATTGCCTCGCTATAGGGAACGGAGGACGAAATTGCTTCTGTTTCATTCTGATCATTTTCTTCATATCCAATGGGAGTTGAGTTCATTTTAGATTTTGCCATTAGAAATCCTTCCAATATTTCTTTTATGTACTTTACTTGACTTATCATAATTGCTCCATTTTCATTTTGTTTTATTTTTATGCCAAGAAAACTGTTAAGAGTCCCCAATGTTATATCAAATTCACATTGTAAAGTGTTCAGAAATGCTATTATTTCTTCTTTGTTACCGCCAACAATTAGGCCGTCATCAACGCAAATAGCTACATAAAGTCTTTTTTCATTGCATTTGCGATAAAACAAACAAAGATCTGCAGCACTGTTCTGAAAACCTGCTTTCTCCATAACTTCCATAAACAGTTTGTTCCAGCAGCTTGGTGCTTGTTGTAGTCCATAGCGACTCCGTTTCAGGAGACACTCTTGGTGCGTACTATCTTCAAAGCCTTCTGGTTGTTCCATGTATACTTCATCTTGAAGTATTCCATTCAAAAATGCTGTCTTCACATCAAATTGTTTCAACGCCAGTTTTTTTGAAGCAGCTACCGCTAGCAAAACTCTGATGGTGTCATAACATGCAACAGGACTAAATGTATCTTCATAATCTATTCCTGCTTGCTGAATATATCCTTTAGCAACTAATCAGGCTTTGAAGTGAGTGTTTCCATCAGCTGAAACTTTTTGACGTAGAAACCAACAATTCTGTAATACTTTGGCATTCGTAGGATGTTCAATTAACACCCAAGTATTGTTTCTCTTTTTCTAGTTCTTCATTGATAGCTTGCATCCAATTTTCTCTCCCATTCGACTGTAGTACATCAGAAAAACAGTTTGGGTCTTTTTGTTCACCTGCAGTAAGTTTTTAAAACGTCAAGAACTCACCACTTTCTATCCAGGCTGTTTTCTTCGTAGTCTTCTGTTCTCCAGTTCATCTACGTTAGAAGATTCTGATGATTTGGCTTTCAGGAATTCTGCTGATTTTTTTTAAAATCTGATTCCTCACTTCCTCCAGATTCAAGTCCGTTTAAGTTTTCTTCAATTTGACTTCCTCCAGAAGCAGACTGCCGAGCAATGTGCAAGGTAATGTGATCACTGTGGGAGCTACACACTATCTCTGGTTTAAATTTTATATCATGACTCAAGACAACTGTCCTTTTGGATGGAACCCAGACCCTAATCCATCTTTGTCATTGACTTACCCAACGAGTTGTCCAGAAACAGCCTTGTCATCAAATTTTGAACAGAATTGTTTGCTTATATGAACATAGCAACCTGTGCCAAAAATTCTGAGGTGATCAAGTTTTCCCTCTGATCGATTGTACTCCACCTCATATGAAATTTGTCTGGGACCGAAGACCTTCCAGTACAATTTAAAATATAGGCTGCTGTACTGCACACTTCTGCCCACAGTCCTCTTGGTAGCTTACTTGTGTTTAGCATCGAACGTGCGGCTTCAACAATTGTTCTGTTTTCACGTTCGGCCACACCATTTTGTTCAGGAGTATACGGTGGAGAAATCAGTAATTCTATTCCTTTATCCATGAGTAATTTCTTAATCATGTTGTTAAATTCCTTGCCTCCATCATATCAAAATTGTTTAACAACATGTCCTCTGGTTTCTGCTTCATTTAAAAACTGTTTAAGCATATCGTACTCTTCATGTTTGTGCTTCAGAAAGAACATTCGACGAAATTTACTGAAATCTTCTTTAAAACACATAATATTGAGCAACTCCAAACAACTCTGTACTCATTGGTCCATTGACATCTGCAGGAATTAATTCACCAGTAATTGTGGAGCAGTTTGTTTGTTGTTTGAATGGTACTCTGTGCATCTTTCCTAATACACTGATGTTAAGTTTCTTCTAAATGTTCTTGATGTGTTGCTTATTTTGATGACCAAATCTTTCATGGTACATTTGCAGTGTTTCAGATGTCGCTATATTTACTTGATCACTGTTTTCTGGTTTGACAACACGCATATTCAACACATACAGGCCATTTTCCACATAGCATGTCATGACGATGTCGCCACTGATTTTAATCATAACACTTTTATACCTGCAGGTGCAGGGGCACATACAAAACAATTTCCAACCTGGCCCTATAACATTCATTGTTTCGTCTTATTTCGATGTAAACTGTGCCTTTACCAATTGCATGCATGTTAGTACCTTCTCTTCCTAATGAAACCACTTCAGGAACATCTAATTCGCTGTACAAGACGAAGTATTGTTTATTCGGGGTGATATGCTTCGTAGCACCACTATCACAATAGCATTTATTTACGTCAATATAATTTACAGTAGAAGCACCCATGTCATGAAGTAAACACAGCATTTTCACTCACCTTCTCTTTTGACCGCTCGTTATTGCAGTCAAGAGGTTTCGGTGGCCACTCCGCTATCCAGTGTCCTAGTTGTTTGCATTTGTTACATGGACATTTTTGTTTTGCTCGCTCTTTTGACATAATCTTTTTTCATGTGTTATATGGAACCAATGCAGTTACATCTGTTGTACTTTGTTCATGCAGTTCAATAGCACAAAGTTTTTCAATAAGTAAGTTCAAATTCTGGTATTGTGTTCTAGAGATCTTTAAAATTATCATATTCCTTTCTCAGCATAGATAAAATTCGACCATTTAATATTCTTTCAGACAACGTATTCTCTTCATGTTTCGTTAATTCATCATTTAAATCTACAAATAACTTTTGTAGCTTAGCAACATGTGAGCTAATATCTTCTGCTTCATCATGTTTGACATGGAAGAATGTTTCAATTAACATGTTCAAGCATTGTGTGCTACTATGTTCAAACCTCGCATGTAGTTCGTCCCATATTTCTTTAGCATTTCAATACAAGTTCAGCTACTGGTTTGCTTAGTGCACTTGCTATCAAGCTTGCCGCTTTCGCGTCATTCTTTTGCCATTCTGCATACGCTGCCTTCTGTTCACTTGTTGGTTCCCGAGGCAGCACCGCGGGTTCACGCGTACTGATAACGTCTTCCAGTTCATATGAATTGGAATTCCGTAGAGATACGCCATTTCCATTTTGCTCAATCTTCAGGCCCTTCAGAGTTTATCGATAATCAATTTATAGTCTCAGTTTGTAGCCATATTCTTACCGTACAGCTTGATTCAACAACAGATAGCTTCTACCAGCACACACTGAATTGAATCAAAC
The DNA here is from genome assembly GCF_023864275.1 of Schistocerca cancellata. Taxonomy (NCBI): domain Eukaryota; kingdom Metazoa; phylum Arthropoda; class Insecta; order Orthoptera; family Acrididae; genus Schistocerca; species Schistocerca cancellata. Next base: position 280,665,171 of record NC_064627.1, read on the forward strand.
TTAAAAAAACTGTATTTTGTTCAGTTTGCAAATTATTAAGTCTGAACAAAAGTTTCATTTAAAACAGTATATTTCTTTAGGATACAGATTTGGCACTTAACTGGAAAAAAAATGAACTTCAAGGAGACCCTATATACACAAAACATGAAAAATGAAAATACCAAGGAATACTACATTAAACGTTTAAAACATTTTTCCTTTTTTACACCACAGTGCACACATTGGTACTTCACTTAGTCCTACTGACTTCTTATTTTTTAGTTTTTGTACAGTTCTACTGATCTTTTGCCCTGTGGTTGGTGGCAACATCATTGTACTTAATGCATAGGTATTTACAGGTGTTGGTTTCGGGAGTTTTTGGTGTAACTTCTCTGCAATACTTGAAAAATGCTCATTCCTGGGAAAAACCCCGGATTTCTTTCATCCTCGAGAAAACTGGGGAAAAACCTGTGAACTTTTTAGAATTCAGGGAATTTTTCATTGTTTTAGTTTTCAGTTTTTGTAACTTTGACTGGTAAGAACTGTTACTCTAATAAAGAATTTTACTGTATTCCACTACAGCAATAAAACGTAAATGAGAGGAAAAAATAAAAAGTAAAACTTAAGTTGCAAAGGAAATGTGCCATTTACAACAAGCAGCTGCCAACAGTGAAAATATGTCAAAGGCTTTAGAATGAAGACGTGCAATACTTCTTAGCAACAAAACTGCTTTGGATGAGTGTGATGTCACAACTGTTTACATGAGGTCCGTTCGAGCAGTTGCCTGCTAGATTCTATACACAGGGGGAGAGAGCCCATAGGTGAAACTGCATGTGGTTGGTTGAGCTGCTGTGATACCATGTTTATGCCACAGGTCTCTCTCAATTACTATGCTCACAGCATTTTTTGGAGTTACATTACTGTTTTGAAGACCTTTGGAAACAATTACAAGGTAATTTGAGTTATTTACAGATTCATTGTGCATTCTGTATGTGTTTCACTTTACTTGGCAGCATTTTGCACAAAATTTACACGAGTGAACTTAAATAAGAGCTCAAATAAGAAAGTATTTTTGTTATGAAATCAGCACTGTTTTGAAGTATGCACGATAGCAGCGGTACCATATGTATGTATCTTTAACTCATTCTGCAGACATTCAGAAAAGATGCCAGGTTGTACGGCTTTCAGGTGTACCAACAGAGGCGAAGGTGGATTTCGTATGCTAGTATCTCTGCAGAATGAGGAAAGAAACTTCTGTTTGGGCAGGAAGCTTCATAGGCTTATTCAGAGTATGTATCTCCTTTTTCTCTCTAGTACATTTGTGTAAACATGTTCAGATATCAATTTACCACAGTTCCTTTCTTTTTCTTCTTTATTATGGACGCATTTCACTGATGACCAGTGGGAGAAAGTGCGGGTCGACGCCAAGAGGAAGCTAAAGTCCAACGCCATACCAACAGTTTTTTTCTCACATACTATGAAAGGTTAAAAGAATGTGTACTGTGCAAGAAGTGATTTAAGTAAACCAGTAGAATGCGAACTCTGATTACATTCATGTTCAACAGACAGATTTCAGCTCTCAAGGAGGAGGTCAATTGTCTTACATTGAAGAATACACAACTAAAAAAGAAACTCCACAGTATGTGTTACTCAGTTCCACATAAACTAAAAACATTGTTCAGTGACAATCAGCTGGAGAGTTTAAATAAGAAGAGAGTGAAATGGACAGTGAGTAGTGTGACAAAAGCTCTTCAGTTGAAATTTGTATGTGATAGCAAACAATTTGATTTTTTAATTAGTTCAGATTTCCATTGACATGTCAACAAACACAAAGGATGAGACTTCAAGATTTAAACTTCAGTTCTGGTATTCTAGACCAAGGCATCATGCTTCTCAGAGAAAAAGTTGAGTGTATGAGCAAAAAGAACGTGACTGGTCTACTACTTGATAAAATGTCAATTACTCCAAACAGGGAAATTGATGTGGGAATAGGTGAGTTTACTGGCCATGTTTTGCTTCCAAGCCATGCAGGTTTTGCCACACATGCTTGTGTTTTCCTCTTGCGTGGTATCTCTTCCAGATGGAAACAAGTAGTGGCATATCATTTTACTGGAAACAGTGTAAGTGGTAAAGTTTTGTGTGACGTTAGTTTATGAACAAATGCAGTGAACATATAGGACTGTGTGCAGTGTGTGACAACAGACAAGTGTGCTGCAAATTAAAAGTATATGGGGACATTTTGGAATTGTTTCGGTCATTTAGAATTACATTTTAAATCCTGAAGACCCAGCTAGAAAAATATACTTGTTTATAAAATAAAAATGACTTTTCTTGCAGCAACTTAAATATACTTCATTGCAGATGTGCCTCAGCTTTTAAAAAATATTGTCTAATGTTTACAGTCCAACACTGTTATAAACATTCCTGATAGGATAAGGGACAAGTATAAACTGCTGAGTATAGAACAGCATGTTTTGTTGAGATAGTTGACAAGTGATTTTCAACAATGACTTCTAGACATTCAATTACTGTCCTCAGCACCTTCAATGAGGAAAGGTACAAAGAAGCTATCACATTGCTGAATGGAGTTATGATGATATTTGAGCACATTGAAATTGGAAAATTTGGTCATTGGAAACCAGTTCAAAGTAGTGCGAGACTGTACATACAAAGTGTACTTGATCTTCAGGAAGTCTTTTTGCTGACAGGTAGATCAACAGAAGACTGCCTAGAAAATTTGTTCTCCTGTGTTAGTAGTATTCAGAATGTTCCTACAGCACTGCAGTTCAAAAACAATTTGAAAAATGTTTGTGTTGCTCAGTATTTCATGTCTGTGGGAAAAGGATCCTACAACAAGAGTGATTTTGTCGACCTTTCAAGTTTCCTTGACCAACATTCCGTTACACACCCCACATCATCTGTAGCTTAGCCTGTATTTAAGCTTCCAAAAGGTGGAAAGATCATGAAGTCAGTTGTGAGAATGAATTAAGTAACACTGAAAGAAATTCATTATATCACTTACCGTGTATGTTATATATGCCGGACAACCAAAGATTGTTGTACATCTGTGAATTTGAAACAGTTCAAAAAGACAGCCTCCTCTATGCCCTATGGCTCAGAGGAATTTTTTTTTTAATGGAAGTAATTTTTAGAAATATTGCTCCTAAACTTGAAAACACACAGAATTTGAACTGTTTCCAGTTTTTCATTGATAAATTTTGTAGTGATGATCAGACCCAAGGAGTTCAGTTTCCTGATTACCACAAAATTAAGTTGAAACTGGTGAAACAATGACAGATTTTGCCTGAAGATGTTCTGTATGAAAATGAAGCATAATATGTGCTTGAAATTTGGAAATGTTATGGTCAGCAAAACCTCTGCTATGCATGCAGTGGCTCAAAATGTTAGGTAGTTGTAGTGAATCTGATATGCATTATGTGACAGTTATAACAAATTACTTCTTGTGCTTCAGCTCTGAAATTTTTCTGGAATGAAGGACTGTTTCAGTTGTATCTAAACACTAGTGCAGTTTCATGCCCCATCAGATCTCAGAATGACAACACCATCTCCACCAAACAAGTAAAATGTGTTTAACCATGAGCAGTTACATAGATGGTCCATTGTTTGTAGTGTATACATTATATTTTGAAGGCATTTGATGTGCTTGTCCTGTATCTGTTGCTCATCAACATACACTGCAAAGAATTTAATGTTCGGGACTAAAATAATTTATTTATTAACACTCCAGTTGTATCTTGAGCAATCTTCGGAAAGCTCCACCATGCCAACCTTACAAATTTTATGGATTATGAGTGGAAAAGGAAACAAAGTACCCCAGGGAGTAAAATATCTCGATTCAGATAACAAGCAGGCATTTCGGATTCTGGGGAGGCTGCACTTCCTGCTCGTTTTATCGAAAGAACCTGAAAAACTCAAATTCAAGAAGAAATACAATATAGGAATACTAAACATTAGCTCACGGATCAAAAACAGGAAAACATCAAGAACTGACACAAGCACTTGAACACCATAATATCCTAATTCTGGCACTTAAAGAAACTCACCATACTGATGAAAATTCTTTTGAAACAGGCAGTTACAGAATTTATAAAGGAAAACCAGCAGAGTATATCTTTGGAAAATGCCCTGTATTAGGTACAGCCTTTATTGCTAGAAAAAATATAACAGACTCCGTAACAAACTTTAACTCTATGTCCAACAGGCTCTCAACATTGACGATCAAATGTTAAAACAAAATGTATACGTTTGTGAATGCTCATAAAGCACTCAGTCTTCAGGCCACGAGTGGCCTACCAGGACCATCCGACCGCCGTGTCATCCTCAGAGGAGGATGCGGATAGGAGGGGCATGGGGTCAGCACACCGCTCGCCTATGCGATATGATGGTATTCTTGACTGAAGCTGCTACTGTTTGATCAAGTAGCTCCTCAATTGGCATCACGAGGCTGAGTGCACCCCGAAAAATGACAAAAGCGCATGGCAGCTGGATGGTCACCCATCCAAGTGTTGGCCACGCCCAACAGCGCTTAACTTCGGGGATCTCACAGGAACTGTTGTATCCACTGCAGCAAGGCCGTTGCTAGTGAATGCTCATGCTCCAAGAAATATTGACAATAAAAAAAATGCAAACAAAGTACTGTCTTTCTGGGAAGAACTAGAAGACACGATTCAGAAGATTCCAAAGGAAAATGTCATCATTCTGCTCGGTGATTTTTAATGCACAGCTCAGCAAGGAGAAGAAATACAAAAACATCATTGGAGAATACCCAGCACATAAGAGGACTAACAACAATGGAATAAGACTTGTGGCACTCTGTCAAATCTTCAACCTAAAAATTGTGACTACACACTTCAAGAAACGTCCCAAGAAGTTGAAGACTAGGAAAGTACCAAATCAACTCCTTGGAGAGTTCCAGATTGACCACATAGCCCTTTCTAGAAGAGAATTTAAGACAATTCAAAATATTAAGGAACAGAAACGAGCCAAAATATATACGGATCACTGGCTTGTTAAGTCTAAAATTAAATTCATCCCAAATTCAGGAAGAAATAATAACAAACCAATGAGAAAGCATTTTGAAACCATGAATATTGAGGCAGATACTCAAAATTATTTCAAATCAAAATTGCAAGGTGAGACATGGGATGAAATGAAGTCTCAAATAATGAAAGCTGCAGAAAATCTATTCCAGCCAAAACTAAACAGAAGAATATCTGGTGGAATGAAAAGTGCAATAAAGCTTTGGAAAACAGACAAAAGCTTTGGCAAAAATTTAAATTGAATCCGACAAAATAACGTGGAAAGGTTCAGAGAAGGTAGAAAAATAGCTTCCTACACAATCGGAAACGAAGAGAGACTGTGTGAAAGACTATCCCTTCAACAAATACAGGTGTCCTTCACTCAAAACAAATCCACAGACTATTACCAATCTTTCAAAAGACACCTGAAAGGTTACAAACCATTCAGTTTAAATCTTTGTGACAAATCACGGAAATTAAGCACAAATGACCAAGAAAACTACATTTTAGCAAACTATTTCAAAGACCTTCTGAACTTTAAAGTGCCTCCAGAGAAACAGAATTCTATACTCCAGAAGAAATCACTGCAGAATCACATCCACCAGCTCTACTTGAAGTCCGGCAAGCTATAAAATCTCTCAAGAATGACAAATCTTCTGGTGAAGATGGAATCATAGCTGAACTTTTGAAACTAGATGAGGAAAAAGTAGCACTACACCTCAGTACAATTACTAAAGAAATTTGGAGAACAGAGAAGATTGGTGGATGGCACTTATACATCCACTTCACAAAAAGGGTGACATATCAGATGTGAACAATTACAGGAGGATTTCCCTTCTGCCTGTTCCAGACAAGGTCCTTTCCGACATATTACTAAATAGGACTGAACCAGTTCTCGACGCACAGATAGGAGAATACCAAGATGAATTTAGAAAAGGGAAGAGCTGTTTGGAGCAAATTATTAACCTTAAAAACATAATTAGTACACGTGGTGGTCAACCACATGTTACGATGTTTATTGATTTTAGAAGTGTGAGACTCCATAGACAAAGAAAGCCTCATTAGTACTCTGGAGGAATTTGGAATTGACAGAAAAACTAGAGAGATAGTAAAGCAAACACTGACAGATACCAAGTACAAAGTCAAATTTAGAGGCAAAATTTCTGAACCTTTTAAAAATACAAACATATTTGAGACAAGGGGATGGACTCTCCCCAATTCTATTCAACATCACTTTCGAAAAGATAATCAGGGAGACACTGGAGGAATACACACAACAAAAAGTAAAGGGAATTTATTTGGGAGAATCAGTTAAAGGCCTTAAGATTCATGCACTAGCTTTTGCAGACGATCTTACTCTCCTATCCACAAATATAGCAGATGCAATTAAACAAATAGAAATCTCAGCAAAGCATGCAGCTGAATTTGGTTTACAGATACCACAAGAAAAAAACTAAATTCATGTCTAACAAATATAAGGAAATCAAAGAATTGCACACAATTATTGGATATATGGAAAGGGTCAAACACCTTAAATATTTGGGAGAAACAATAACGGATATTGGCATAGGGAAAGAATCTGTCAAACTTCGAATAGATAAACTTAGGAGGGCACATATTTTAACGCAGAAGCTGTACAACAAAAATACCTATCTTGAAATGCAAAGTTATAACACAGTGACGAGAACAGAAGTTCAATATGCAGCAGAAACACACTCCCTCAAGAACAAAGGACTAATAGATTAGCTCGAGAAGAAGGAAAGAGTAATTCTGTGTAAGATTCTTGGTGGACATAAAAAATTGGTGAAAAATGGGTAAAGATGAGCAGTGATAAGATCTACCAATTTATTAAACCAATCACAACAGAAATGAGAAAGAGAAGCCTAATGTTCTTCGGTCATCTGATGAGAATGGATGATGGCATATTAACAAAGAAAATCTTCAATATAATTCAACACAGGAAAACACACATGTCTTGGTTGCAAGGAATAAAGAAAGACCTCGGTGAACTTGGACTTACAGAAATGTCTGCAATGAATAGGGCAAGTACAGAAAGGCAATAACTGAATTCAAGGTTTTTCAGGAGGCTCCAAAACCAAAGACCAACAGGAAGCTAACAGCTGAACATCTGGCAAAAAAGGCAGGGGGCAGAAGAGCAGCCTGAGAGAAGAGAAATAGAAAAGTGAACGTGAAATGGAATTTGTAACGTGGCCCTTAGTTGGTCAATTCGTTTAAATAATTTATGTTGAGATTTACAAGTTCATATTTCTTTGTTATGCTGAAATTCATTGTTTTCAGTTTATCTGTGTAGCTCTGTTATGTATTGCTATGTTTGAACTACCTTAAGTACAATTATTACTTTAGTATTTCTGGTGACTCACCTGTAATTAAAAAGTTGCTATCATCTGTGAACAGTATTGTTTCTGCCAGTGTGGTACATTACATATAATCGTTAATGTAAACTTGGAACCTCTGTATTTACATACTATTGATCTGAGAGATATTTACCAATCCAGTGAAGCGTTTCAGTAATCCATTCCATTGTTTTCCAGGTAGGGTAGAAACAATTTCCTCACTATCCCCAATATTTTCAACATGTCAAGTTTCTTTAACAAAATTCCTTGGTCTAAGGGTCAAAGATTTTTGTTGTGTCTAGAAAGATACCTGTTACGTGTCTTCTTCATCTAACATTTTACAGTACTACTACTGTGAATGGTGCCACCACATATGTTGTCAGTTTTCTAACTCTGAAATCAAATAGTTCTTTACTGATATGTCTGCCTTAGGCAGTTCATAAGCATGTTTTTTCAGTAGTTTTTATTTTCTTTATGGAAGATGACAGTGCTGGGAATTATTATAATTTCCTACATTGTCACTGCCACCAAATCTGTGTGCAGAGGAAGAAACTTAAGTGTGTTTGAAATACAGGGTGAGTCACCTAACTTTACCGCTGGATATATTTCGTAAACCACATCAAATACTGACGAACCGATTCCACAGACCGAACGTGAGGAGAGGGGCTAGTGTAATTGGTTAATACAACCCATAAAAAAATGCACGGAAGTATGTTTTTTAACACAAACCTACGTTTTTTTTAAATGGAACCACGTTAGTTTTGTTAGCACATCTGAACATATAAACAAATACGTAATCAGTGCCGTTTGTTGCATTGTAAAATGTTAATTACATCCGGAGATATTGTAGCCTAAAGTTGACGCTTGAGTACCAGTCCTCCACTGTTCGATCGTGTGTATCGGAGAGCACCGAATTACTTAGGGATCCAAAGGGAACGGTGATGGACCTTAGGTACAGAAGAGACTGGAACAGCACATTACATCCACATGCTAACACCTTTTTATTGCTCTTTTTCACTGACGCACATGTACATTACCATGAGGGGTGAGGTACACGTACACACGTGATTTCCGTTTTCAATTACGGAGTGGAATAGAGTGTGTCCCGACATGTCAGGCCAATAGGTGTTCAATGTGGTGGCCATCATTTGCTGCACACAATTGCAATCTCTGGCGTAATGAATGTCGTACACGCCGCAGTACATCTGGTGTAATGTCACCGCAGGCTGCCACAATACGTTGTTTCATATCCTCTGGAATTGTAGGCACATCACGGTACACATTCTCCTTTAACGTACCCCACAGAAAGAAGTCCAGAGGTGTAAGATCAGGAGAACGGGCTGGCCAATTTATGCATCCTCCACGTCCTATGAAACGCCCGTCGAACATCCTGTCAAGGGTCAGCCTAGTGTTAATTGCGGAATGTGCAGGTGCACCATCATGCTGATACCACATACGTCGACGCGTTTCCTGTGGGACATTTTCGAGCAACGTTGGCAGATCATTCTGTAGAAACGCGATGTATGTTGCAGCTGTTTGGGCCCCTGCTATGAAGTGAGGACCAATGAGGTGGTCGCCAATGGTTCCACACCATACATTTACAGTTGCTGTCGCTCTACCTGTCTGAGCCAGCGGGAATTATCCACGGACCGGTAATGCATGTTCCGTAGATTCACTGCCCCGTGGTTTGTGAAACCCGCTTCATTGGTAAACAGGTAGAACTGCAACGCATTCTCTGTTAATGCCCATTGACAGAATTGCACTCGATGATTAAATTCATCACCGTGTAATTGCTGATGTAGCGACACATGAAACAGGTGAAAGCGGTGACGATGTAGTCTGCGCATGACACTACTTTGACTCAGTCTCCCGGCTCTCGCAATGTCCCGTGAACTCATGTGTGGGTTCATGGCAACAGCAGCTAACACACCAACTGCACCCGCTTCTCCTGTGACGGGCCTGTTACGGACCCGTTTGCGTGCTATGACCATACCTGTTGCATACAGTTGGCGGTAGATGTTTTGCAATGAGCAGCATGTTGTGTAAGGTAACGGGATAATATGGAACTCTTTCAGGTAATTTAAAATTTAAAGCGCAGCAGCAGAGATAGTATGCTAGGCAAAATAGACTGGAAAATACTTGTTTTGTGTTTTGATGGGTGTTGTAGTTCCGTTGCATAGTGTTTTGGTTTTATTTTAATTGCAACGAATTATATAAGTGTGGTGATAATTTGTAAAATTATATAATGTATTTAGATTTAAGTATTTATATATTATAAAATATTGTAAACGAATTGTGGCCATGTTTAGCGATTATTTTGACTACTGTGGTATCATGTGACCCGACTCAGGACTGTGGATATGAGCGGGAAAATCGGGGTCTTTTTGTCGTTGGCCGTTGTGGTGGCGAGTTGGGAGCGGCAAAGTACCGTGAGTGCAAGCATGGACGCCAGGGTACGCAAAGGAACAAAGTGAAAGTGTGTGGGTGTGAGACAGTGTATGAATTGCACCGATTATTATTTGTGAAGTTAAAAATGCATGGCCACAACATTAAAGTGTTTCTTTTGAATAAATAAGTTTCAATCTGAACGTGTATAGTTCAATTCACTGCTCTTCAAAAGCCAGCCAATATCTGACTCAATAATAGGGGCGCAAATGCAACCGTTTACTACCAACCCCCTTTGCAGATGAGCCACGTAAAAAAAAAAAATAGGTAGTAAACGAGCCCGAGTTCATTGCAATTGGGGTCTCATCCGGGATAGGACTTTCTTCCATATTCCATAGTATTTCGGAATCGGATATCCGTCTGATGTTTGGCTTTTGAACAATGTGGGGGCTCTGAGCTAAATCGGTGCATTAGCAGTACCGGAGTGTTTGTGCTTGACAAGATATGCGCTGCCCGGTGGTTACGCCGATAAAAGGTCACCATGATTGTGAGGCAGTCATTTACACAGTCTGATCAGTCGACCACGTGTTGCCGCGGGTAAAACCGCCGTGCGTTCCGCGTCCACGTGTGGCCGCGGGTAAAACAGTCGTCCGTGCCATGACCACGTGTTGCCGCGAGAAAAAACCGTCGTCCGTGCCACGTCCATGTGTTGCTACAGGTAAAGCAGTCGAAGCTGTATCCACGTGCTGTCGACGATAAACGCTGTCGTCCGTGCCACCGACCAACATGACTACATGCGGCCAGGGGCCTACGCAACATGTTCTCGCTCCTGATCGAGTTTGCTGCGTGTCCACGCCACCGATTACGATTCATTGCATAGCTGTGCTGCGGAGCTCACTGCAGACATCGCGTCACACGAGGATCTAAAAGATAAGTACAGCCAGCAGTTACATTACAAAATTGTGCCCATTCATTAGCCATGGCCGATGAGACGCGTGAATCTCAAAGTGAAGGTGAATCAATGGATGTTAGGAGTAACTGTAGTTGCCCTAGTATGCCAAAACAAATAGGCTGGATACCAGGAAGTGACCTGAGTACATTTTTTGTAAAACTTACTAGTAAATTAGAAGAAATAGACTCGAAAATAGGGAATATAAAAACTGCAATAGTTGGAGAAATGGATTCGAAAATAGGGGATGTGGAATTAAGGCTTAGTGATAAAATAAAGACAGTGAGTGAAAAATTTGATCAGATAGATCTCAAATTCACTCAAATTACAGATAAAATTCGAAAACACAGTTAAAATTGTTGAGGGAATTATTGAGAGAGTTGATGAGGTTGAAAGAGGCCTAGTAGCCAAGGTGGACACTGCAAAGTAATCTTGTGGGGCAGATTCAGGTACAGGAACAGAAATGCACATTATTTCAAAGACAATCAGAGGCAGACATTGAATCCATTAAGATAGGAGTGCTGGATTGCCACAAGGGAATTACTGACAATAAGAAGGAATTAGAAGGGGAAATAAATGTCTTGAGGGAAACAGTTAATACTGTGGCAGCAGGGAATGGAAATTTATTGTTGGGTGATGAACTAATGAGAAAATTGACAGTGTATGTAGATGACATTTTGATTACGAGTAGCAATTGTCAAGAGCACTGTCAGCTGTTGGAGGATGTATTCAAGGCTATATCTAAAGGGGGGATGACCCTTAAGTTAAGTAAGTGTGAATTTTTTCAAGCAACATTACTATTTCTCAGTCATCAGTTAACTCCTGATGGCATTCTGCCCAATAAAGAGAAAATCAAGGCTATTGTTGACTGCAAGGTGCCAATGAACAGGAAACAATTGAAATCATTTATAGGACTATGTTCATTCTGTAGGAAGTACATAAGTGATTATAGCCTGAATTCACCTAACTTATGTAGACTATTAAAGAAAAGTGTAACCTGGTGCTGGACATCTGAGTGTGACAGGGAATTTAAAGCCATCAAGAATAGCTTAAAAAACAGCAAAATTTTGTTCTATCCAGATTTGTCTTTGCCTTTCTGTATTGGGGCAGACAGCTCAGATTATGGGATAGGGGCAGTGCTATTTCAGGGGAGGGTAGTAGATGGGAAGACTGAGCACAGGGCAATCGCTTTTGCAAGCAGAATGCTGTCCAAACATGAATTAATGTATGGTATCTCAGAGAAGGGACTTTTAGCCATAGTTTTTGGATTTCAGAAGTTCAGGATATATGTGGAAGGTAGGAAAGTGATTGTTTACACAGACCATAAGGCTCTGAGCTATTTGCAAGAATGTAAGCTGTTAAATAATAGACTCATGAGATGGATCATGTTTCTGCAGCAGTTTAACTGTGAGATAAGATATATTAAGGGCACAGACAACAATGTGGCTGATGCCTTATCAAGATTACCTTTCATTGGAGAAGAACATGAAGCGAATGGACACGAGAAAGAACTACAGATATTGTATATGAAAGGAGTGGGTGGAGAGAAGGAAATCAGATCCATCTGTAAGGACATGAGGAGACTTCAGAATGGGGACCAAACCTGGAAGTTTATCAAAACAAACTTTGGAAGTAAAGAACATGAAAAAATAGACGAAGAAATTAGAACAAAGAGGAGTGGGAGGTATGTTTTCCAGATGAGCATGTGGAAAAATTAATCAATTATATCCACCTTAGCCATGGGCATTATGGGGCTCAGAAATGTTTGGAAGTACTGCAGGACTATGTTAATTTTAACAGCATGTCCAGGAGAGTAAAGAGACAGTTGGCTTCTTGTGACAAATGCCAAAAAGTGAAGTATAATACTATTGCAGTACAAAGGAGAGATGCAGAATATTGTTCCTAAAAGAAATGGTGAACTGCTGACTATTGATTTATTTGGGAGGCTGCCAACAGGTAGAGGGGGTGTAAAGTATGTTCTTTTAGCTGTTGATGTATTCTCAAAGTTTGTAAGGCTGTATCCACTGAAAAAGGCCACTAGCCAGAATATAATAATAAGCTAGAGAAAGATTACTTTGTGACTGTTATAAAACCAGAGAGTGTTCTGTCTGATAATGGAGCACAATTTGTATCTAGTGTGTGGGGGAAGTTTATGCAAAGATCTGGGATAAAGCATATAAGGATTTCAGTGTATCACCCTGCGGGAAACCCGGCTGAGAGGTATATGAGGGAGCAGTAAAAAGCATAGTACTTGGGCAGAATATATAACTGTGTTTGAGGATCTTATGAACACAGTGAAGACTTGTGCGACAGGATTCTCACCCTATGAGCTCATGAAAGATATCAAGCCAGACAATCTAATAGCAGAACACATAGATTTTCCTCCATCTCAGGACTTGACAAGTCAAGAGAAGATGCAGATGGCCAGACAGCAAATGTTAAAGAAAGGACATGAGAGACAGAGGAGGCATGAAGAAAGGTATAAGACAACAAAATTCAAGGAGGGAGATAAGGTGCTGGTGAGGAACAAGAAAAAATCCAGTGACATTGATGGGGAAATCAAAAAGTTATTTGAATTATACCATGGACCCTTTGAGATAACGGGTTGTCCACACCCTAATGCATATAGGTTGGTATATCCAGTGTCCAAAAAGCCATTTGGACTGAGAAATGTAATGGAGTTGAAAAAATATGTGGTAAAAGAATAAAGGTTAAGGAAGTGAGATTCCCGTGTACACTATTGTCGAGTTAAAAAAAAAATTATTGGGGGCTATGTATACGTGTATTTATAATTGGAGTATTATTTGTGTTACTGTGTATGTTGCGATGCCATTGTTGGTAGTCAACAAACTTCTTTATAGTTGATACTGGTGTGTGGGGGTAGGATTGTTGCTGGGACAGTCATGTAGGGCAATCACTAAATATGCAAATTGTAGAGGCATATGGGAAATAATTAACTTGCTTATTATAAGATGTTCATGAGGAAAGTGAGGGAAAGAACACTAATGGCTAAGTGGACGCTTGTAAAAGTTTATGACCTTGGTGAGTTTGTTTGCCATTTATGATTTAATCTAGGTAGCCATGGAAATGTCATAAAAGAATGGTTTTCAAGATATTGCCAAATATTATGTGAAAATTTATATAGGAATTCATAAAAAAAAAATTGAGTGTATTTATGTACAGTCATATAGCTAAATGGATGCTTAAAAAAATGTATAAGAATCTGCATCTGGGAATAAATTCTCTTGGTGCGGGGGGTAGAAGTGTCGGAGCTCCTGATCCGGGAACATTTGATAGGTGAAATAGAATATATTTAACTATGCGATGTTTGTGTTTGATTTGTGGGCATGTTCGTCATTTGTACAAACCTCAATAAGAACTGATCAGTGAAAACAGGATGTTCCAGGAGGATTTGGATAGCCTGATTCCTGGGAAATGTGGGTCTGCATGTCTAGGCAAGATTCATGAAGATTTGATTAAATTTTGATAGGATGGCTTGGCTAACGAGAGGAAGCACAGTGCTGCTGGCTGACAAGTTTGGAAAGACTGTATTCCAAAGCATAAACCTGTGAACACAAGGATCTGGTTACAACAACTTCGTGCAACTTACAGAAACAACTGTATAAAAAGTGGAAGTGTTGTGCAGTGAGTGTGCAACCTACATATAGACTAACATGGGCATTTATTATGCCTGCCCAATCAGACTCAATAGGAGACTATCTAATTGTATATTTGAGTTGGATACATTGTTGGATTATGTATGTATGTTTTCTAATGACAGTACTTACACTGATTAACTCACCACTATAACACTGTTCTACATGTTTTGGTGCCATTATAGTTCTAATTAAAATGTTTAATATATAAAGTAATATGGGTTCACCCCATTTGGTGCTACTTCATGTTGCCATTACTAAGGTAATGTCTCTATAAGTGGGGGTATGTAAGGTAACAGGGGATAATATGGAACTCTTTCAAGTAATTTAAAATTTAAAGCACAGCAGCAGAGATAATATGCCAGGCCTACCGGAAAATACTTGTTTTATGTTTTGATGGGCGTTGTAGTTCCGTTGCATAGTGTGTTGGTTTTATTTTAATTGCAATGAATTATATAAGTGTGGTGATAATTTGTAAAATTATATAATGTATTTAGATTTAAGTATTTATATATTATAAAATATTGTAAACGAATTGTGGCCATGTTTAGCGATTATTTTGACTACTGTAGTGTCATGTGACCCGACTCAGGACTGTGGATATGAGTGGGAAAATCGGGGTCTTTTGTCGTTGGCCGTTGTGGTGGTGAGTTGGGAGCGGCAAAGTGCCGTGAGTGCAAGCATGGACGCCAGGGTACGCGAAGGAACAAAGTGAAAGTGTGTGGGTGTGAGACAAACAGTGTATGAATTGCACCGATTATTATTTGTGAAGTTAAAAATTCATGGCCACAACATTAAAGTGTTTCTTTTGAATAAATAAGTTTCAATCTGAACGTGTATAGTTCAATTCACTGCTCTTCAAAAGCCAGCCAATATCTGACTCAATAATAGGGGCACAGATGCAACCGTTTACTACCAACCCCCTTTACAGATGAGCCACATAAAAAAAATAGGTAGTAAACGAGCCCTAGTTCAGTTGCAGTTGGATGCTCTCTGTCCGGGTACCACTCTGCATACACCCTGCCGACTTCAGCTGCATTTCATCGACATTCGCCATAGATGAGTATCATCTCTGCCTTTTCAGAGTTCGAATACACCATGGTCACAGTTTCTACAACACTACACTATCACAGACGTCTGGTAACACGGTGTACTACAGTTGGTCTGCGTGCGGAGACGAATGCAGAATAACAATAGCAGCAAGCGCTAAATGCGGACCCTGCGACAGCTAGACCAAACCACAACAGTGCACTACAGCCACACTCGTAAACTCGGTGGTCATCGTAAACATGTCCCTGCAGATGCTGCTTGCCTACCATGGCCCATGTTTGTTACAACACGCAACTGAATGTCGGAGGTTTCAAGCGTCAACTTTAGGTTACAATATCTTCGGATGTAATTAACATTTTACAATGCAACAAATGGCACTGATTACGTATTTGTTTATATGTTCAGATGTGCTAACAAAACTAACGTGGTTCCATTTAAAAAAAAACGTAGGTTTGTGTTTAAAAACATACTTCCGTGCATTTTTGTATGGTTTGTATTAACCAATTACACTAGCTCCTCTCCTCACGTTCGGTCTGTGGAATCGGTTCGTCAGTATTTGATGTGGTTTACGAAATATATCCAGCGGTAATGTTAGGTGACTCACCCTGTATAGTGGGTTTGTAACTGGGTATCAGTCATATATTAATATTGTCAAATAAAGCCCTTCCATCCTGTTAATGCATTCTCTTGGCAAGTACACTGTTGTTTAAAGCTCTAGAAGATTTTTTTTGAATACTGAACACTGTATTACTGGCTGTCTGCTCCTAGGCAATGGCACAATCACTAGTGGTAGCGTAGAGTTATATGATGTACATTGACTTGTGTTAATAAATTCTCTTGTCGGTGAGCTTCACCACTGCTAAAACATTTGTTTGTAAAATATACAAAGTTCTTGGGGTTATGTAATACATTAAACTTTTTTAGCTACTTTTTAGTTTCTTGTTATGAGTGTCCTGCTGGACATTGTTCCATAGTGTTAAATGACGTGTGTATAATAAAAATGAGTTTCAGTTATTGTACCCCAACAAATCTGTATATGTTTATTGCTTATGCAGTATATGATGACCTGTTTGATTTTGTTTCTGATGTTTACTTTGAGCCTTAATGAGGGCCATGATGTCTGTTGTTAATTACTGACAAACAGGAATATTGCATTCTACTTTACCTACTAGATTTAATTGCCTACATTATCACTGATGTAAACTTTGTTGTATATCTGTTTGTTGTGCTGAAAGTAAAGTAGCAGGTTTGGATCATTCTGCATGTTCTTAATAGGCCTGAAGATACTTGGAATTTCCAGAGGATTTCCTGTTGCCAATAGTCACCCTACTCCTGGTCAATCCAATTAAATATTTTAGCAAATGCATTATCAAATAATTGTTTGAAGAATGTGATGTACTTCCACATTTATACATTCATATCTCATCATGTTGTACACTTCCTCTTCTTTCTGCCTTTAACTAAAAAGTTCCTTAAGGTGGGTGGAGGCAATGTTTTCTTTTGCCTGCCATATGAGATTCCATTATATGAATAAAATAAAACAACCAGTGGTAAATGATGCTGAACTGCCTCACCTTATGAAAATGAGGAAAGGTTGTTACAAGTGTCCTGCTGGACATTATTCCATAGAGTTAACTGATATGTGTGTAATGAAAATGAATTTCAATTTTTGTACCTAGGGAACACTCTCTCTCTCTCCCTCCCTCCCTCCCTCCCTCCCTCTCTCCTTTCTGTGTGCCAGGACACAGTCGAGCTGAGGTAAGTCTGGGCAGAGGCGTTGTATATTATAGGTTTGTACACAGTCTGACAGTTTAGACCCCTGAAGAGCCAGAAAACGCTTTACTACTATCATCTTTGTGATCACAAATGATTGGAAATGTGTTCTGCATCATCCAACTTAGAAATAGGCTGAGGAACTATGACCAAATGATAAAAATTGGCAATCCCAATCAGTTGTAATAGGAAAGGAACATGAATTTGACACACATTTACAACATTAACGTCTTACCTCTTCCAGACTCTCATAATGCTGGGCAGCTACTAATTCCTTAATGAACTGGTTCCTTCATCTTCGAAACCAAATGCGCAGTTTTACTGTTCATTTTTGGAACATCACCTCCGACCAGTTTTGCGAAAGAAGCGGCGAGACTTTCTGCGCAACCCACCCGGATACATACAGTGCCCGCTGTGGCAGCTCTGTTCGGTCGCTGGGACTGGGAAGTACTGTACCTTCCACCATACTCCCCGGACTTGGTCCTTGTGACTTTGATTTGATTCCAAAGTTGAAAGAACCACTTCGTGGCATTCGCTTCAAAACTGTTCCAGAGATTCGACAGGCAGCAGACCGCTCCATTCGCACCATCAACAGAACAGACTCTGCTACGGTATACTACGCCTTCCACATATCTGGCAACGAGTTCTATACAACACTGGTGACTACTTTGAAGGACAGTAAAAGATGCAAATATGTAACTCTTTTGTATCGGTTGTGAATAAATAGTAGTACTTTTGAGGACCAGCCACTTAGAAGAATTTCGAACCCAGAAGACCAGACATTTATGTCATTATGTAAAATGTTATTGGTAAATTTGTGTGATGTCCTTAAAAGCATAACACATGCAGAAAAATACCATTATTAAATGTGAACACTTAGCTTTACTTTTACTAATGTTCGCACTACTTTAACTGATGTTTCTATCGGCTGACTACATCACGTGTTCTATGCTCCGAATATCTGCTCTCATTGGCTAGCTAGATCATGTGACATGAACTATGATTGGCTTACAAAAGCACATCGCAATCTCAGTTTCAGTGCTTCGGAAATTAATGTGCTGTGTTTGGTGTAATTCGAATTTATACTTTCATAATACACTCCTGGAAATGGAAAAAAGAACACATTGACACCGGTGTGTCAGACCCACCATACTTGCTCCGGACACTGCGAGAGGGCTGTACAAGCAATGATCACACCCACGGCACAGCGGACACACCAGGAACCGCGGTGTTGGCCGTCGAATGGCGCTAGCTGCGCAGCATTTGTGCACCGCCGCTGTCAGTGTCAGCCAGTTTGCCGTGGCATACGGAGCTCCATCGCAGTCTTTAACACTGGTAGCATGCCGCGACAGCGTTGATGTGAACCGTATGTGCAGTTGATGGACTTTGAGCGAGGGCGTATAGTGGGCATGCGGGAGGCCGGGTGGACGTACCGCCGAATTGCTCAACACGTGGGGCGTGAGGTCTCCACAGTACATCGATGTTGTCGCCAGTGGTCGGCGGAAGGTGCACGTGCCCGTCGACCTGGGACCGGACCGCAGCGACGCACGGATGCACGCCAAGACCGTAGGATCCTACGCAGTGCCGTAGGGGACCGCACCGCCACTTCCCAGCAAATTAGGGACACTGTTGCCCCCGGGGTATCGGCGAGGACCATTCGCAACCGTCTCCATGAAGCTGGGCTACGGTCCCGCACACCGTTAGGCCGTCTTCCGCTCACGCCCCAACATCGTGCAGCCCGCCTCCAGTGGTGTCGCGACAGGCATGAATGGAGGGACGAATGGAGACGTGTCGTCTTCAGCGATGAGAGTCGCTTCTGCCTTGGTGCCAATGATGGTCGTATGCGTGTTTGGCGCCGTGCAGGTGAGCGCCACAATCAGGACTGCATACGACCGAGGCACACAGGGCCAACACCCGGCATCATGGTGTGGGGAGCGATCTCCTACACTGGCCGTACACCACTGGTGATCGTCGAGGGGACACTGAATAGTGCACGGTACATCCAAACCGTCATCGAACCCATCGTTCTACCATTCCTAAACCGGCAAGGGAACTTGCTGTTCCAACAGGACAATGCACGTCCGCATGTATCCCGTGCCACCCAATGTGCTCTAGAAGGTGTAAGTCAACTGCCCTGGCCAGCAAGATCTCCGGATCTGTCCCCCGTTGAGCATGTTTGGGACTGGATGAAGCGTCGTCTCACGCGGTCTGCACGTCCAGCACGAACGCTGGTCCAACTGAGGCGCCAGGTGGAAATGGCATGGCAAGCCGTTCCACAGGACTACATCCAGCATCTCTACGATCGTCTCCATGGGAGAATAGCAGCCTGCATTGCTGCGAAAGGTGGATATACACTGTACTAGTGCCGACATTGTGCATGCTCTGTTGCCTGTGTCTATGTGCCTGTGGTTCTGTCAGTGTGATCATGTGATGTATCTGACCCCAGGAATGTGTCAATAAAGTTTCCCCTTCCTGGGACAATGAATTCACGGTGTTCTTATTTCAATTTCCAGGAGTGTATTAAAATGTGCAGCTTAACGTAATACGAAAAAATGCAGCGTATATGTTGCTGCGCATCAAAGATCTTTCCAAAACACGCTGCTTTTTTTACCGGGAAGTTCTATGCCGGCTTATTAAACCTTTACAATTCAAAGGATTGTTAAGTTTTACGGTTCTGAGGGAAAATATACTGCCACTTAAATTGGAAAAAGTTTATTTTCACCCAGGGAAGAGTGTATTTTTAACTTGGAAATTCGGGAATTTTGTTTTCTTGTCCACATATACACCTGTTTGTACTGTTTTCTGTCCAGTACAGGCTTGTAGCAAATACAAGGCATCAATATGTCTGTCTCACTTTAGATTATCTTGTAACCACAGACCCAGAAATTTGAATTCTGTGTTAGTTTCTGTTCCAGGTAGATGAAAGGAGTTTGTTTTTATGTCACGTGGAAGTTCATGGAAGCAGTCTTGTTAGTGTTGATGGATAGTTTGTTCTTTATACTCCAGATGCTAACTTGTTCACTAACACAGTTTACAGCTTTCTGTTCTACACATGTGTTGCCCCTTTGAGAGCACAGTTGTGTTATCTGCAAATATAATTGCATTGCACACAAAGGTTTTTAAGCCCCATTCATGAATGGAATACGATAAAGCATTGAAACGTGGTACTGTCTGCCAAGCACTTCACAACGGTTTGCGGAGTGTAGATGTTAGTGATGGGGAGCTCGTGAATGAGTCGTTCAAGTGAACGCTTCACTCTAGTGAAGTGTGAACTAACCACTCAATTTCAGTGAACTGGTACTTCAAACTCTTCACAGATAGCAAACTCCAAACTTTTTTCTAGTTCGTTCACTCACTCTCTTCCCCTCTCCCTCTCCCGCTACATCGGCACTACGTCACTCATTCTCCCTTCGCTTCAGTCCTCCCTCTACTGCCTGTCGATGAATCATGCGGTGTTTGTGGGGAACGATAGGTTTACGAGGGGTTGCAGAGGTGAGGGCCGAGGGGAAAGCAGCGTCAGTTGCTTCCTGCAGTGCTGATATCATTACCCGTGACTATTGGTGCAATTAAACTTCACGTCTACGGATAGCCTACCATTGGCAGCGCTTGCAGACAAATGAATATTAAAGATACAAACGAAGAAGCTGGCTGTGTGAGCACGCACAGCCAGCATGAAAATAAAAGGTTTGTTAATGACACTGAAAGAGGGATTTTACTCGAAATCTTACCAATGACTACAGGTGACAGTTTACGTTTTGAATCTGGAGGGTTATTATTCTCAACAAAAATAAAATCTACAGGAAAACTTCCTGAATAATTACTTAACGTAGGTATATAGACTTCGTAACAGTGGTAAACATACTCATTCTATTTTGCATTAAATTTTAAAAGGAGCGTAAAATTGGACTGCATTTTGTTGGTAGCCCTAGTTTTCAATCCATGAATACAACAAATAATGTTTCATTTGGCAGATAAAGACTTTTTTGGGCGCTTCATGAGAAAATGTCGAGCAAGATTGAATGTAATACCTTCTTTATATGTGACAGGCTTCTCTGTTTATCTTTTCTTTGTCCCCTTCAACCATATTCTATTTAACTCAGACGCTGTAAGAGCGTAAAACGTTGCGTGCATGTTACTGCATAGTTCGGCCGCCTGTTGGTAAGATTATGAAGTATTACGAAGCTTTATTGTACGAGCGGGGTGAAGCGAGCGTAGCCGAGGCTGAGCGGCGAACTGGGCAACTTCGCCAGGCTTCCATACTTCATGAATGAACTACTGCATTTGAACGCTTCACGGCAAAGAGTGAAATGAGTGAAGTAGTTCACGGGAATGTATGAGTTCGACCCCTCTCTAGTAGATGTATATGTAGAATAGACAAAGGAAATGGGCTGTGACCATATCACATTTTACGAGGTACGATCAGAAGGTGACAGGAATTTTTTAATTTTGCAGGCTTTATAACATCAGATTTTCAATGACTTTTTTTTAAATTGTTGGACACTTGTTCCTGATGTATGTTTCCACTTTCATCTGTTTTGAATGTTTAGTTTATAGTTGACAGCGAAAAAGGTTTGTGTGTTTCCGAGTGCACAGTGAATTTTTACATAAAAAATCGATCAAAGAATTAGCATTAATTTTGATGGAAACATGGAATAAAGTGCACCAATGCATCCGAAGTATTGACTGTAGTTTATGATAATGCTCGGTTTACACTAGCAAGTTATTGCAGCAATTTACTTGCGCGGAGGAACTTGCCGTGCGATTTGCGAGTGTAAACATATCGCCATGTCGACTTGCGACTGTAGCAATTTATTGCGGAAGTGACTTGCTGCACGTTTTCCGCTTCCAGTGTGAGCACCACGCAAGAAGTATCTACAAGTAACTTGCAGCTTTTAGGATTTATTTCTATTTCCTGCAAGTAGGAAGCGCAAGTTGTAGTAAGTATGTTGTGTGCATAACACTGATATTTAACATTTTACTTAATGTGGTGACTTAATTTTATGCAACCATCTTACGTATTATATGCAAACAAATTTCAGAAATGGAGGAGAAACGGGAATGGATGAAGCGGGATACAGAATATTTCATTCAAGCCGTGGAGAGCTACCCCGAAATACGGAACATGCATAACCGAGACTTTAAGGACAGAGTGAAGAAGATGAGCGCATTAAATGAAATCTCATCGATATTCGACTCATCTATAAAAGAAGTACATAGAAAGTAGCATAACTTGAAGACACAACCCCTTTGCCACCTGCATCCACTCGCTTGTTGTTTTAGGAGTCTAGAAAAAGATGATGTGTAATTATTACATGTTCTATTTACTTAGTTTGTCACTTTTCATTTTATGAGCATTAGAAAAAAAACATTTTTACAAGCATATCATTCTGTAAAATGCAATTTATTTCAATAAAAATTTAATTTCATTTTTGTGTTTTCACATACCTTCAAATAATTTTCCCTTTTCAAGACGTTAAAAAAAGGCTCTACATACATCGGTTACGATCAGAGAAATCGTACTGACGGGAATATGAAACAACTAAATTAGGGACTTGTACGAGTCTCCTACAAAGAAAAGATTTCAAAATTCAAACTTTTTGGTTGTATGTTTCACATAAATAAATGAAATGCCTATTTTATTCGTAGCTCACGGTAGCTATAAATCATAGAGTGACTAGCAAACGTTCCTTTGCTTAAATAGCAGTATCGAGGTTTGTGTCTTGTTTTGATATGATGGGCGCTATTAACATCAACAAATACTCAGAATCATTTGAGGACATTCTGCAAAGGTATGCAAAAGTATCCATGCTCTCGATACTAAGTTCTTGCAAAAGGTTATTACAGGTACCATTTTGCGACCTTCTCATTATCTACTCTGTAACGCAAATACTTCTCTTTTTTTCTTTTTCAAGTTTTGCATTCCAATTACAAGAGTTGTAGCATATCTCACCCACCTACTTGTCATTTTACACTTCGGCTGACACTCGTAGTGGTACTGAAAGCATATGTAAACAGTATCAGCAATTTGTTGATGCAAGTTTTTTGCCGAAGAACTTGCGGAAGAATCTTGCTTAATTCTTGCGCTGCTGTGTAAACACAGCTGCAAGCAGCTAGCAGTAACTTCTGCAAGCGACTTGCTAGTGTAAACCCAGACAAGAGTTTGAGTGATATGTTTCGAAGGGGTTCGAAAATACATTGAAGACGACGACTGTTCTGGAACCCTAGGACAATTACTGTCTACAATGAGGCAGAAGTAATGAAAATGGTTCTTCAAAGTCGCAGAATCATCAGAGGGGTCGCTGATAATGCTGGAATATTCTTTGCCTCATGCCAGCCATTTTCAGATGTTTTGGGCATGAAAAGTTTGTTTAGAATTTGTTGAATTTCGACAAAAAATGATGTTGCGTGAATATTGCTCAGGAATTGCTGAATGAAGTTGACAATGATCCAGAACAGAAGACAACGTGAGTTTAGTAGTATCGCGTCAAGACCAAGACGCAAGTGTCTCAATCGAAACTACCTGAAGAACCAAGAAGGGAAAAAATTCGATGAGTTCGATCACCTGTGAAGGTTCTTCTCGTTGATTTCTTTGATCACACTGGGGTAGTGCATCATGAGTTCTTGTTTTACATTTGCACCATCAAAAAGGAATACTGCTTGGGAGTTATGTACTGTTTGCTTGATGCAATGCGAAGAAAACAACCATAATTGTGGCAAAATCACTCATGGAAATTCCATCATAATAATGTTTCCCCTCACGCCTCAATGGTTGTTCATTATTTATTATACAAAAAAGTGTTATGTTGCCTCACCCACCGTATTCACTGGACATGGTCCCATGCAACTTCATTCTATTCTCGAGGCTGAAGAGAACCATGGAAGGATGTAGTTTTGCCACCATTGACGAGATAAACACACAGTTGCTGAAGGAGCTAAACACCGAAATGAAAAGCGAGTTCCAGAAGTGCTTCAAAGACTGGAAAAAGCACTGGCACAAATGTATTATATCTGTGGGGGATTACGTTGAAGGGGACAAAGTTGATGTTTATAACTAGATAAAGATTGTGTAAGAAAACAAAAATTCTCTTAATGATTTGATCACGTATCCTATGTGGAATAACCACAGATCAATACTTAACCTAACTTGATGTAGATTTGAAGTGGTCTTCTTAGACAAAAATTAGCCAAATGTGATGGAACTTCTCTCATTCCACTAAGATAATATTACAAAAAGAGTGTATGTTGGGCAAATGTACAGGGAAACATGTACACATTCAAAGCTGCTTATCAATATGAAGCAATCCTTTTAGCCCTTGGAGTGTAAGGTGTGTAGTGTTTGCTAGGTTGACCAAATGTGTTACTGTATGAAAACAAGGAAGATATGTCACGTTCGTACAATGCTTACTAGTCAGAACACATACAAGCCAGCTGGTGTTAAATTTGTAGGTAGTTTCCACCTGGAGGCATGCCATGTGGGAATCTCTTTCCTGAAGAACTGATATATAAGTTACTTTCAACAGTGTGGCTTGCTTTGTTTGTGAACTGGTTACCACAGAATTTCCCTTTATTGAATTTATTGATGCGTGGCATAGTTCATATTTATTGCACCCAAATATATGGAGCACCTGGGCAACAAACATTCAATAACACATGAACAAACTGCTTCAGCAAAACAAAAGTAAATAATAGCAAAGATAATCATTTACAGATACTAGAAACCTGCACTGTTACCAACATATACAATATATCATACATATAATCGCTGGAAACGGGATGTTCACAGTTCTTTTCGAAATAATACTAGTTTCTATAACGGAAAAAGAGGGTGTGGCATCATATGACTGTAACTTTAAAACTTGGCATATATAGGTCATTTTTCATTTGAACCCCTAAATGTATATGTCATTGTAATCAGGAAAGATAACAGAATTTAATAAAGTAATACAAAATTTTCAATTTTTCCAGTATTTATAAGTACCCTGTATCCTTAAGTGGGTATTACATGACAATCCGCTGCGAACGGTACTGGTCTAGCGTGACAGCCAACTAGGAAAATTAGCAGACATATTATCCACACACCAGAATGGAGAGCAGTTCTGAACTGCTGTCAATCCGCGCATGCGCAGTAGGCAGCGATAACTCATGCATGTGCAGAACTGTGTACCACAGTGCTTTCTGCTTGTTTGGTTATTGTTAGGTGGCTAGTGGCTAATTTCAGATTTTTGTGTTGGGAATCTTCTGCATTTTTTTCAGTAAACAGGTTTCATAAATGAAGAAAAGAGACCTTTTTTTTCATACTAGCTGTTTGTGAATGGATTTTTTGCTGTTGGTAGCTTCATATTCTAGAAATGAAATGGAGCAAAGAGGCATTAAGCATCTTAAATCAGGCATACAGCAGGGAAAGGTGTATGTATGACCCACTGTATCATAATAAGGTAGTTGGAAATTGTTTCTTTCAGAGTAATATGCATATAACATTATACCGTGATTTTCGATTTGTATCGTAATGTCTTAATTTACGAAAGTTCATGTTTGATTAGATTACAACTCTTGTTTGATTTCGGCATGCCAGAAGAGAGAAACTAGCGGTGAAAGGGAGAAAGTCCTTCCAGTTTGGCCCAGTGTGACAGATGAGGACTGCAAAACTCTGAGTAGCACATATACAGGGTGAATCACCTAACAGTACCACTGGAAACAACTCCCAAACCACAACAAACACAGAGTAACCAATTCCGCACACCGAAAGTGAGGAGAGGGGCTGGTGTAATTGGTTAATACAAATCATCGAGAAATGCGTGGAAGTATGTTTTTTTAAATAGAAACCAGTTATTATTTTTAGCTCACCTGAAAATAGAATAAAAACTTAATCATTGTTGTTTATTACATTGTAAAATGTTAATTACATCCAGAGTAATTTGTAACGTAAAGTTGACGCTTGAGTAACTCCTCAGCAGTTCAGTCATGTGTATCGGAGAGAACCGAATTAATTAGGGATACAGAAAGCACAGTGTTGTAACGTAGGTGCAGAAGAGACATGAACAGCACATTACGTCCACATGCTAACATTTTTAATAGTCCTTTTCTGTGAAGAATACTGTGCAGCACTGATTTGTTGGAAGAAAATGTACATTAACATGAGAATGTAGTTAAACTTACAAATTTGTTTTTGTTTTCAATTACAGAATGTAAAAGAGTGTGTCCTGACATTTCGTGCCAATAAATGTTCAAAGTGGTGCCCATCATTTGCTTCACACGTTTGCAAACTATTGCATAATGAATGTCTTACACGGCACAGTACATCTGGCATAATGTTGCCACAGGCTACCTCAATACGGTGTTTCATGTCCTTTGGCGTTGCAGGCACATCGCGGTACACATTCTCCTTTAACGTACTCCACAGAAAGAAGTGTAAATGTTTAAGATCAGAAGAAAGGACTGGCCACATCCTATGAAACACCTGTTGAACATTCTGTCAACGGTCAGCTCAATGTTCATTGCAGAATGTGCAGGAGCACCATCATATTGATACCACATATGTTTATGTGTT
Source organism: Schistocerca cancellata (assembly GCF_023864275.1). Classification (NCBI taxonomy): domain Eukaryota; kingdom Metazoa; phylum Arthropoda; class Insecta; order Orthoptera; family Acrididae; genus Schistocerca; species Schistocerca cancellata. Next base: position 280,691,903 of record NC_064627.1, read on the forward strand.
TCCAACGGGACATTTTCTAGCAGTGGTAGCAGATCATTTTGTAGAAACTAGATGTATTTTGCAGCTGTTTTGGTGCCTCTAATGAAGTGGGTCGCCAATTACTCCGCACCGTACATTTACATTCCACAGTCACTGTCGCTCAACCTGTCAGAGCCAGCGAGGATTGTCTATGGACCAGTGATGCATGTTTTGTAAATTCACTGCACCATGGTTTGTGAAACCTACTTCATCGGTAACCAGGTAGAACTGCAACACATTCCCTGTTAATGCCCATTGACAGAAATTCACTTGATTATTGAAGTGATTTCCATGTAATTGCCGATGCAACGACACATGATACGGGTGAAATTTGTGACTATGAAGTATGCACATTACATTACTTTGACTTATTGCGCTGCCTCTAATGATGTCACATGAACTCGTGTAGGTTCACAGCAACAACAGCTAACACAACTACTGCACCTGCTTCTCCTGTTAAGGGTTTGTTACTGGCCCGTTTGTGTGTTACGACCATACCTGCTACATACAACTGTTTGTAGATGTTTTCAAATGTGCAGTGTGGTGGATGATGTCTGTCTGGGCACCTTTCTGCATGCAATCTTCAGGCTGCAGCTGCATTTTGTCTACACTTGCCTTAGATGAATATCATCTCTGCCATTACAGAGTTAGAATAAACCATTTTCACAGTTCTTACAACACTGTACACACTATTCTACTTCTAAGTCCATACTCCGCAAGCCACCTGACAGTGTGTGATGGAGGGTACTTTGAGTACCTCTATCAGTTCTCCCTTCTATTACAGTCTCATATTGTTCGTGGAAAGAAAGATTGTCGGTGTGCCTCTGTGTGGGCTCTAATCTCTATGATTTTATTCTCATGGTCTCTTCGCAACATATACGTAGGAGGGAGCAATATACTGCTTGACTCCTCGGTACTGAGCTACTGAGCATCTCTGCTGCAGAGTCTTCCATTGGAGTTTATCTATCATCTCCGTAACGCTTTCGCGATTACTAAACGATCCTGTAATGAAGCGCACTGCTCTCCATTGGATCTTCTCTCTCTCTTTTATCAACCCTACCTGGTACGGATCCCACACTGGAGAGCAATATTCAAGCAGTGGGCGAACAAGTGTACTGTAACCTACTTCCTTTGTTTTCGGATTGCATTTCCTTAGGATTCTTCCAATTAATCTCAGTCTGGTAACTTTATATGATCATTCCATTTTAAATCACTCCTAATGCCTACTCCCAGATAATTTATGGAATTAACTGCTTCCAGTTGCTGACCTGCTATATTGTAGCTAAATGATAAAGGATCTTTCTTTCTATGTATTTACAGCACATTACACTTGTCTACAATGAGATTCAATTGCCATTCCCTGCACCATGCGTCAATTCATTGCAGATCCTCCTGCATTTCAGTACAATTTTCCATTGTTACAACCTCATGATACACCACAGCATCATCTGCAAAAAGCCTCAGTGAACTTCCGATGTTATCCACAAGGTCATTTATGTATATTGTGAATAGCAACGGTCCTACGACAGTCCCCTGCAACACACCTGAAATCACTCTTACTTCAGAAGTCTTCTCTCCATTGAGAATAACATGCTGCATTCTGTTATCTAGGAACTCTTCAATCCAATCACACAATTGGTCTGATAGTCCATATGCTCTTACTTTGTTCATTAAACAACTGTGGGGAACTGTATCAAATGCCTTGCAGAAGTCAAGAATCACAGCATCTACCTGGGAACCCGTGTCTATGGCTCTCTGAGTCTCGTGGACGAATAGCGCGAGCTGAGTTTCACACAATCGTCTTTTTCTAAACCCATGCTGATTCCTACAGAGTAGATTTCTAGTCTCCAGAGAAGTCATTATACTCTAACATAATATGTGTTCCAAAATTCTACAACTGATCGACGTTAGAGATATAGGTCTATAGTTCTACGCATCTGTTCGAAAACGGGGATGACCTGTGCCTTTTTCCAATCCTTTGGAATGCTATGCTCTTCTAGAGACCTATGGTACACTGCTGCAAGAAGGGGGGGGGGGGGGGGGCAAGTTCCTTTGTGTACTCTGTGTAAAATTGAACTGGTATCCCATCAGGTCCAACGGTCTTTCCTCTTATGAGCGATTTTAATTTTTTCTCTATCCCTCTGTCATCTATTTCAATATCTACCATTTTGTCATTTGTACGACAACCTAGAGAAAGAACTACAGTGCAGTCTTTCTCTGTGAAACAGCTTTGGAAAAAGACATTTAGTATTTTGGTCTTTAGTCTGTCATCCTCTGTTTCAGTACCATTTTGTTTTGATCCACCTACTGCTTTGACATAATACCAAAATTTCTTAGGATTTTCTGCCAAGTCAGTACATAGAACTTTACTTTCGAATTCATTGAACGCCTCTCGCATAGCCCTCCTCACACTACATTTTGCTTCGCGTAATTTTTGTTTGTGTGCAATGCTTTGGCTGTGTTTATGTTCGCTGTGTAGTTCCCTTTGCCTCCGCAACAGTTTTCTAACTCGGTTGTTGTACCATGGTGGCTCTTTTCCATCTCTTACAATCCTGCTTGGCACATCCTCACGCAATGCATATTGTACGATGGTTTTGAACTTTGTCCACTGATCCTCTACACTGTCTGTACTTGAGACAAAAATTTTGTGTTGAGCCATCAAGTACTCTGAAAACTGCTTTTTGTCACTTTTGCTAAACAGAAAAATCTTCCTACCTTTTTTTAATATTTCTATTTATGGCTGAAATCATCGATGCAGTAACCGCTTTATGATCGCTGATTCCCTGTTCTGCATTAACTGTTTCAAATAGTTCGGGTCTGTTTGTCACCAGAAAGTCTAATATGTTATTGGTACGAGTCGGTTCTCTGTTTAAATGCTCAAGGTAGTTTTAAGATAATACTCTTAAAAAAATTTCACTGGATTCTTTCTCCCTGCCACCCGTTATAAACGTTTGAGTCTCCCGGTCTGTATCTGGTAAATTAAAATCTCCACCCAGAACTATAACATGGTCGAGAAATCTACTAAAAATATTTTCCAAATTTTCCTTCAGGTGCTCTGCCACAACAGCTGCTGAGCCAGGGGGCCTATAGAGACATCCAATTACCATGTTTGAGCCTGCTTTAATCGTGACCTTCACACAAATCATTTCACATTTCGGATCACTGTCAATTTCCTTCGATACTATTGCACTTTTAACACTATAAACACGCCTCCCCCTTCACTCTCCAGCCTGTCTCTGCAGTATACATTCCAATCTGAGTTTAAAATTTCATTACGGTTTACATCAGGTTACAGCCAACTTTCTGCCCCTAATACTATGTGGGTATTGTGACCGTTTATTAATGAGAGCAGTTTTGGGACCTTTCTATAGACACTCCTGCAGTTTACTATTACCACATTAATATTGTTGATGGCTATGACAAAGAGGGTAACACTTAAAAACACTGCCCTGGGGGACACCGTTCTCTTGCTCAAAGCGATCAGACAATGTGCTACCAACGCGGGTCCGAAAAAAGCGCTGAGAAAGGAAAGACCGAATGAAAATGGGGAGGTGGCCACGAAAGCCCCATTGATGCAGTTGCGCAAGAATACAGTGTCTCCAAGTAGTATCATATGCCTTACTGATATCAGAGAAGATAACGATACAGTGATGCTGATGGAGGAAAGCCTGCTGAATAGCCTGCCTCTAGGAGGGTCAAGTTGTCGACTGTGGACCGAAATTTTCGGAATCCACACTGAGAGCGGCTAAGGAGCTGTCTGGTCTCTAACAGCCAGGCCAGACGACGGTTAACCATCTGTTCCACGGTCTTTCCGACACAACTTGTCAAGGCAATACTACGATAACTACTGGGACGTGCGGTCCTTTCCTGGTTTGAGGAGAGGAATGAGGACTGCCTCCCTCCATGAGGTGGGGAACACTCCTGTCTGCCATATGAGATAGCCAACCGACTGAACAGTGGCCAGTTAGCCCTGCCAATCATCCATGATGGCGGCCTCTGCTCCAGCAATACGCCATCCAGGAGATGAATGCGGATGGGGAAGTGATCACTGGAATGAAGGTCGTCAATGACCTCCCAGTGAACATAGTCGGTGAGGGTTGGAGAGCAGAAAGATAGGTCAATGGCTGAGAATGATCCAGAAGCAGCAGAGAAATGAGTTGGAGTACCAATGTTGAGGATGCACAACACTTGAGATGTCAGGAAGCTCTCCAAAACTCGACCCCGAGCGCAAAGAGAAGTGGAGCCCC